>NW_004444031.1:5322161-5335921 GCF_000243295.1 Trichechus manatus latirostris
GTATAGCTGAAGAGGAGTTACTGGGATGGGTTGTTTGTGGCACTTACTACAGCCACCAAGGTGGATCGGTAATCAGTGCAGGGCAGGTTCCAGTAAGCCGTGCCTGTGCTGCTTGGTGGTGTGATGTTAAGTGCACGGTGCAGGTAGGCAGAATGTGGCGGGGAGATTTTTATGTGTGGAGCTAAGATGAATATGGGATAGAGGAGAGAGGAACGGGAGCCAAAAACATGCAAACAAACAAAAAAGAAGGCTAGGGGAGCTTGCTGTTGGAGTGCAAAGATGAGAGACTATGAAATGGAGAAAAACAAAAAAGACAAGAGGAAGAAAAAAAGAAAAGAATGAATAAAGAAAAATTGGAAAGGGAAAAGAACAGCAAAGTTCCCAGGGATCCCTCTGGCACTGCTATGAGGTCTGGGGAAGTTGTTCTTAGGTGTTGCAGTACAGCCTGGCTAGAAGGCATAGAGGTATACAATGCCATTTATTGAGGGAACAGAAAGAGAAGGAAGATATATAGAGAGACGAGAAACTGAGTAAAGAAAGACAAAAAGGGAAAAAGAGGGAAAAGAAATTAAAAAAAAACAAAAGAACAAGAAAAGCCCCAAAAAACAAACAAAGAAAAAAAAAAACAACAAAAAAAGAAATGCCTTCCGGGATCCCTCTGCACGTCCATGCAAGCCGAGGGGGTACGTTCCAAGCCACATAGCACCGCCTGGCCAGAATGGGCCTCAACTCAAGAAAAGGAAAAGAAAACAAACAAACAATTCAAAACAAACAAACAAACAAAGGCCCCAGGATCCCACCAGCGTGGCAGCCCAGACTGGGAAGCAGCTCCACACTTGAACGGAGCTCCGCAGCCCCTCAGGAAGAAGCAAAGATGGTGCACAGAGCCAGATATTTGAGCAAAAGGAGGGGGAGGTGGTGAGAGGTAAGGAAGAAATCAAAAGAAGTGGTAAAAAGCAACACCAGCAGCCAACAAATGGCACTCAGAGAGCCGGCCCCTTCAGGTGGGTGAAATCCAAGCAGCCGGTGCTTCCCGGAGAAGAGACTGTGTCCGCGGGAAGCAGAGGAGACCGAGTGGGGGTGAAGAAGGGTAGGAGGTGGGAAAGTGTATATCACAAATTACTGGAGCTCCGCAGCCCCTCAGAAAGAAGCAAAGATGGTGCACGGAGCCAGGTATTTGAGTGAAAGGAGGGGGAGGTGGTGAGAGGTAAGTAACCCACATTGAAACACCAAGTTCTGTCCATTTTGTGCCCTAAGAAAATGTTATATTCCACACCTCTCCCATTTGCACCCTAGGTGTGGTCATGAGAAAGTTCTTTGAGTTGTAAAAATACACTGCATTTCTTTTTCTCTCCAGATTTTTCAGACGTAATTCCTTCAGATTGTAGCATTTTTTTTCTACCATGGTCTTCACTAGCTAATCTGTCTTCATTATTCAACATAAATTTCCTTTCCTGACCATTTTGACTGTGGTTTTTCCTCTTTTCTGTGCTCCCAAATCCTGCTTATGTTTATCTAATACAAGAGACAAAGATAAAGAAGAGTATTGTCTCTACTTATGTATTAGAGTAGTGTAATAATTAATAACACTTCAAAAAGGAGACAGTAAGTATGTTTTGATTTAAAGTGTATCATAAATTAGATATTATTTTTGTATTTGTGAGCACAATCTGGGGAGATAAATGCTTTGCTTACTAACATAATTTGATTTCATTTCTTTCACAAACATAATATGAATGACAATCTATTGGACTACTTTTCCTCCTTCTGTCTTTCTTTCTGGATAGGATCTTTCTTGTTTAGCACTCTTTCTCTAAATCATGAAGAAATAACAGATGAATAAAGGAAAGAAGACTTACACAAGTTATTTGTTGTGATGAGGAGTTTCAAGGAGATCGTTCTGATTATAGTATTAACTTGATTATGATGTAATAGGTGATTATTTAATAAGATTAATTAAACTTTATTTGATTTCTATATAGTTTTGGACATTTTGGAGGATTCAAAAGTGAAACAGAAAAATTACTGTCTTTAAGAATTTTTTAATCCCATAGGGAATAAAAAACGTATTAATGACTACAGTATAAGGCTGAAAGTGGTATATTCCATAAAGGAGACTCTGTGGGAGTTCAGAAGAGGAGAGATTTTGTGGGATCATTAAACAGGTGACATTTGAGATGAGTCTTAAAATATGGGAGGTAATTGACTAGCAGAAGTAGGTCACAAGGTACATTCCAGAAGAAGTGAATCCTAAGAGCAAATACATGGGATTTGGAATAGTTGGAGAAATCATTCTCTTTAGCTGACCACAGTGAACCCGAAATCAGTGGAAAACATGATGGGAAAGTCAAGGTGTCCAACTGTAAAGTTTTTGGATGCAAGCTTGCACTTACACATTTTTCTGTGATTAAAGGAGAATTACTGAGGTGGTGAACAGGGAGAGTATGTGAATATAATTGTGTTTCATAAAGAAAATGTGGCAGCTGTATATAAAATGTATCACAGGTAACATAGACATGGTGGGCAACAAGTGACGATGCCCATTACAAGATCCTAAGCAGGAATCTAAATAAAAGTACTGAGTTTGGAGAAAAAGGTGTTATGGATTGAATTGTGTCCTCCCAAAAGAAATGTGGAAGTCCTAACCCCTGTACCTATAAATATGACCCTGTTTGGAAATTGAGGTTTTCTCTTGTTATGTTAATGAGCAGAGTGGGTCCTAAACCAGATTAATTCTAAGTGATGTCTTATAAAAAGAGCAGAATAGACACCAAGACACACATATAGAGGGAGACACTATGTCAAGGTGGAGATATAATAATCCACAAGCCCACAAACACTGAGGATTGCCAGCAGCTACAAAAAACAGAAAGAGAAAAGGAAGGATCTTTTCCTTGAGTCAATGCCCTGATTTAGACTTCTAGCCTCCAAAATTGTGAGAAAATACATTTCTGTTCTTTAAAGCCACCCACTTGTGATATTTTAGTATGGCAGCACAAGGTAACTAAGACAAAAGGTAAGAGATACAGATATATATATATAATGTAGAGGACTTAGCATATTATTTATGGGCAAGAAAAAGAGAGTGTCATATGTGATTCTTAGATTTCAAACGTCTATGTCTGGGAAAACATTGTAATTTATATAACACTATCCTATAAGATAAAATTGATCCAGTACAGAGTATGAAGAATTAGTTTTGAAAGGAGAAGCAGCAGTTTGTCTTTCCTGGAGGTACAAAGGAAGGATAAGTACATTTGTAGGCATTGACTTAAGAGAAATGAAAATAGTATTTTAAATTAATGAAGAAAATATCTTAAAAGTTTGAATTGTCCAGAGTATAAGGACAGCATCAGTCCTTGACAAAACTGCAAAGTTGAAAATATCTTTTTCTTTCTTCTTTGTCTTGCAACCTTTTTATTTGCCTTCCCTTGAACAAGCCGGTCAGTATAGACTCCAACCTAGACAGGCCTGGAGAGGTTGCACTATCTTCTATCCTCTCTCCCCCCGTGATATAGAAAGTCTCTGGCCTCTATCTCAACTTCTCAGAACCTGTCCCAACATTTCAAGGTGAAAATAATTCATCACATGAGCCAACCTATATTAATATCATATGTAAAAAAGACTGGTAAGGTGCTTCATTTTCTCCTTCCATGGAATTTTGTTGTTGTTGTTGCTGTTGCTGCTGTTTTTATTATTTAGCCAGATGCATTTGTATACTGTGATTCTACCTTTCTTGTTAATTCAACATAGGGACTAAATGATAGCAGTTTTAGAACTGATGAAATGCATAGTCAAGGAAGAGATATTGAGTAGTATAGCAATATTTCAGCCCTCAAACTTCATTGATTATGTAGCTCTCTAGTGAACCAAATGGTCAGATCTTCTTCCTGAAGTAAAAATTAAACCTACTGAACTCACTAAATCTGTAAATTTGGCATTACGTATATTTAATAAAAATATGAAATCTCATTTTTCAGAAAACACAGTAGAATACGTCTCTCAAAGTATATTCAGGACACTTCATGCCAACTTCCTCATCAGTAAAATGGTGTTAATAATACTCACACTACTCTTTTCTAAAATTATGTAATTCAGATTTTAAAAAGTGAGAGCGCTTTGTAAATCATCCAAAAAACCAAAACCAAACTTGTTGCCATCAAGTCGATTCCGACTCATAGCAACCCTGTAAGGCAGACTAGAGCTGCCCCCATAGAGTTTCCAAGGAGCAGCTGGTGGATTTGAACTGCCAACTTTTTGGTTAGCAGCTGAAGCACTTAACCACTGCACCACCAGTACTTAAAAATGTATAGTATTATTGTTTGTGATTACATATACCCAGAATATAGACTTGAAGACACCAGCATGACTTTTCTGGTATGATCTTAAGTATGTTCTGCGTCACAGAGTCTCACTCTTTGTTTACTGGAGACTACTGAGGATACAACTCAATAGTATAGATTCCCAAATCCCATCCACATGACCAGCCATTTAATGAGGTATTTTCATTATCATAAAAAAAGTATTTGAAATGTAATAAAAATAAAACCAAAGACCAAATATTCCATGTGGTGTACGTTATAGCTGCCATCTAACTGAAAAATCCCCAATACAGATGCTACCTGAACTTTTTAATGAATTATTAAAATAAAAGTAATGAATATTCAGACATGTTGCAATCAGTAGTTCAGTAAACTATTGTTGAGAGAATCTCTAAATCCTAAATGGGTAATAACAGAACAACTTAAAAAGATGTCAAAACATTTTAAGATTCTTTTTCATCTCAGGTCTAACTCTAAAAATAAATTTGTATATTTTGTGTGTGTCTTTGTGCATGAAGGAGAGAGCTTGTTGTCTTTGGAATGAGTCTCTAGTAAAAAAAAAAAAAAAAAAAATTAATGCTACAAGTTAAATGTAATTTATTACACTAGATTCAGGTATTGCATAATGCTATCATTTTATAGACTTTCTTAGCCAAAGATGTATTTTTCTCCCTGTATGGTTCCTCTAGATATTGTGATTAATATTGTAGAAATCAAACAGTGTAGGTGTTCAGCAGGGCTGGGACTAGGCTGAGGTAAGTGAGGTCATAACTAGGGTGAGGTGTAAAATTTAAGAGTGCACCAAAAATCTCAAAAATCAAGAGAAATAATAATTTAATGCAATATTTTTAAAAATTAAAATTAAGGCAAAACTGTGTCATGAACAAACTATCAAAATTTTAAATGTGGACAGGATCAGTATTATTGATTTTTCCATTTACCTCACACTCTAATATGACTTAGCACAACACTGGTGTACAGATATTTTCTGGTCTCTAAAGCTATACATTTCTAAATTATCTCTTCTAATTGATCCAAAGGTCAATAATTCAACAGTGTACTAAACTGACCAAATACT
The DNA here is from genome assembly GCF_000243295.1 of Trichechus manatus latirostris. NCBI lineage: Eukaryota > Metazoa > Chordata > Mammalia > Sirenia > Trichechidae > Trichechus > Trichechus manatus. The sequence goes on from NW_004444031.1 coordinate 5,327,562, forward strand.
TTAACGTATTTTCAGTTATTATTTTTTTAAGTCTATAAAGATTTACAATAGTATTTTGGAAATTTTAATGGGTCTTATATAAGAAATATGATCAATCAGAGAAGCTTTCTAATCAGGAAACTACATGTAATTTATCACTAGAAATAACAATTGAACAGATATGTGCCATTTGATGGAGCTCAACTTATATTTTTTTGAACTTAAAAAATGACATAAATGTTTCTTTATTAATAAATTTTAGATACTTGCTTGATTCTACAAACATCACAATGAGAAGAGTATTCAATCATTCTAAAGTATAGGTGTAAAAATAATAGGGAATTTGGTGTTACACAAAAAAAATGTGGACCTAATATTCAAAGGTACATATGCACTACTACTAAAACAGTCAATTCTCCTATAGATCTTTTCCCAGCTCAGATATGCAAAAGAACTGTATCAATAATTTACCTCTTGTATTGTTCCAAGAAATGTCTTCATCAGAAAATCAAAACCTTCAAAAAATAGTACTCAAAAATTTTATTTCTGGGAGGTGGGACCAAGATGACGGAGTAGTCAGAAGCTTCCAGTGGTCCCACTTACAACAAAGACCTGAAAAAACAAGTGACTCAATTATATATGACAATCTAGGAGCCCTGAATATCAAAGGCAAAGTTGAGGAATCAGACTTATTGGCAGGGGGAGGGAGAGATGGTTCAGAAGCAGCAAGGAGTTGCCAGATCTGACCTGGTGGGAACTGGCACCCTGTAGGCCAGATTAGCTTCTGTGCATGGCGAGGCAAGCAGTGGAGTTTGGGACACATTTTTCACATTGGGAGAGATTGAGCAGGGGAGAGTCTACTCAAGCCTTCAGAACCAGTGAAAAGCAATGTTCCGATGGCAAAAAATAAGTACATGCATCTAACCTACCATGCAGATCAAAAAACATCCCATTTGGGAAGAACCTCTCTCCAATTTACCTCTCCCTCCACACTGTGCACTGGATCGTGGGCCAGATTCAGTGACTGCTGCTACCCCTGGGCCAGAAGTAGGACTCATCACACACCCTGAGCCATTCTCCCAGCCATGGAGAGGAAAAAAATTAACAAAAAGGGAAAAAATAATCTGCCAGCTCCTAAGCCAGGAGCTCAGGGGAGGCACAGCTACTTTGCCTAGGCACAGGCATAAGGGGTCAACGGACTTTGAATGCTTTTCACCCCTGCATAGACCTCTGTCGACCCATTTCAACAGCATAGGCCCTCGTTACCGCAGGACAACAGAGTATACCTAAGCCTAACTTCACTGTACCAGCTATATGGTGGAGTGGCAGGTTCATGACATTTGACACAACTCTGCCCATTAAACAGGATCCTCACCTACCCACATCAGGGGCCTGAGGAGTGGTGGCTCCACACACACCACCTAGCCACCTGTGATGGGGTCCAGGAATAAGTGCTGCATCCCAGCCCTTACAGCCAACAACATTGGGTCCCCATAGTCCAGTTGCAAAACCCACCCACCTATGCACTCTAAGGAACAGGGATATGCTTTCCTCCCAGACACTCAGGGGCAACTGTCAGCCCCCTGTCTTGATCATTGCGTGACCCCCTACTGCAACCAGATACCTGTGCCTACTCCAATTACACTTGCTCAACCATGACTGTAGGTGAAAACCTGCACCTCACACTTGGTGACCAATTACCTGGACACATGAGCTGAATCCATACAAGAAAAGTAAATAGACTCCTGGGCTCAGATACCTAGTAACAGATCTAACCACCTGTTGACAGGATGTTAGAGCTTCAAAGGCGCCAATAATCAAAATAGCTCACACGAGCAGCCTATTTGGATACACGAAAACAAAACAAAACAAGAAGTTAGGACACAGTAAACAAACATAAAATAAATAAATATAATAACTTATTGATGGTTCAGAGACAACAGTCAATATCAAATCACTTAAAGAGGCAGACCATGATGGCTTCAGCAAGCTCCCCAAACAAAGAATCAAGAAATCTTCTGGAGGAAGAGAACTTCTTGGAATTACTGGAGGTAGAATTCAAAAGATTAATATATAGAACTCTTCAAGAGATCAGGAAGGAGGTCAGGCAAAATGCAGAACAATGCAAGGAAAATACAGATAAAGCAATAGGGGAATAAAGAAGATTATAGAAGAGCACAATGACAAATACAACTGGCTGCAAGAATCCACAGAGAGATAGTAAACAGAAATTCAGAAGATTAACAATAAAATTTCAGAATTAGACACTCAATAGAAAGTCATAGGAGCAGAACTGAGGCAATGGAAGTCAGAATTAGTGAAATTGAAGATAAAGCACTTGACACCAATTTATCTGAGGAAAAATCCAATAAAATAAATTTAAAAAAGGAAGGAACCCTAAGAATTATGTGGGACTTATCAAGACGAATAACCTATGAGTGATTGGAGTACCAGAACAGATGGGGATAACAGAAAATACAGAGGGAATTGTTGAAGATTTGTTGGCAGAAAACTTCCCTGATATCATGAAAGATGAGAAGATATCTATCCAAGATGCTTATCGAAACTCACACAAGGTAGATCCCAAAAGAAAGTCCCCAAGACATAGTATAATCAAACTTGCCAAAACCAAAGATAAAGAGAGAATTTTAAGAGCAGCTAGGGATAAACAAAAAGTCATCTACAAAGAAAAGGAGAGTCAATCAGACTAAGCTTGGACTACTCAGCAGAAACCATGCAGGCAAGAAAGCAATGGGATGACATATATAAAGCCTTGAAGGAAAAACGTTGTCAGCTAATAATTATATATCTAGCAAAACTCTCTCTATAATATGATGACAACATCAGGGCATTTGTGGATAAACAGAAGTTTAGGGAATTTGCCAAAACCAAACCAAAATTACAAGAAATACTAAAGGAAGTTCTCTGGTTAGAAATTCAATTACATTAGATAACAACTCAAGACTAGAACACAGGACAGAGCAACCAGATATCAACCCAGATAAGGAAGTCACAAAAATAAATCAAAGTGAAAACATTGAAAGTAGGGAAACGAAGATGGCAAAAAGTAAAAGATGACATTAAAACAAAAAAGAAGGACTAAATAATGTAGTCATAGATCTTTCATATTGAGAGGAAGTCAAGGCAATATAAAGAAACAAAAGCCTTTTTTAAACTTAGGAAAATAGGGGTCATGAACATTGACGCAAAAATCCTCTAAAAAATTCTAATCAATAAAATTCAACAGCATATCAAAAAAATAATTCACCATGACCAAGTGGGATTTATACCAGATATGCAGGGGTGGTTCAACATTAGATAAACAATCAATGTAATCCATCACATAAATAAAACAAAGACAAGAACCAGATGATCTTATCAATTGATAGAGAAAAGGCATTTGACAAAATCCAACACACATTCATGATAAAAACCCTCAGCAAAATAGGAATAGAAGGGAAATTCCTCAACATAAGTAAGGGCATTTATACAAAGCCAACAGCCAGCATCATCCTAAATGTAGAGAGTCTGAAAGCCTTCCCACTGAGAATAGGAACCAGACAAAGGTGCCCTTTATTGCCACTCTTATTCAACGTTGTGCTGGAAGTCCTAAGCAGAGCAATTAGTCTAGAAAAAGAAACAAGGGGCATCCACACTGGTAGGGAAGAAGTCAAAGTATCTCTATTTGCAGATGATATGATCTTATACACAGAAAACCCCAAAGAATCCACAAGGAAACTTCTGGAGGTAATAGAAGATTTCAGCAGTGTGTCAGGATACAAGACAAACATACAAAAATCAGTTGGATTCCTCTACACCAAAAAAGAGAAGTACGAAGAGGAAATTACCAAATCAATACTGTTTACTATAGCCCCCAAGAAGATGAAATACTTAGGAATAAATCTAACCGGAGACATAAAAGACCTATACAAAGAAAACTACAAGACACTACTGCAAGAAACCAAAAGAGTCCTATGTAAGTGGAAAAACATACCTTGCTCATGGATAGGGAAGACTCAACATTGTGAAAATGTCTTTTCTATCCAAAGCTATCTACAGGTACAACACAATCCTGATCCAAATTCCAATAGCATTTTTTAATGGGATGGAGAAACAAATCACCAACTTCATATGGAAAGGGGAGAGGCCTCGGATAAGTAAATCATTGCTGAAGAAGAAGAAGAAAGTGGGAGGCCTCAAACTACCAGATTTTGGAAACTATTATACTGCCAGTGTAGTCAAAACAGCCTGGTACTGGTAAAAGAACAGATACATAGACCAATGGAACAGAACTGAGAATCCAGACATCAATTCATCCACCTATAAGCAGCTGATATTTGACCCAAAGTCTGTTAACTGGGGAGAAGACAGTCTCTGTAACAAATGGTGCTGACATTACTGGATATCCATCTGCAAAAAAATGAAGCAGGACCCATACCTCACACCATACACAAAAAACTAACACAAAATGGATCAAAGACCTAAATATAAAATCTAAAATGATAAAGATCATGGAAGAAAAAATAGGGACAACACTAGGAGCCCTAATACATGGCAAAAACAGAATACAAAACATTACTAACAAAGCATAAACACCAGAAAAGAAACTAGATAACTGGGAGCCCCTAAAAATCTAACACATATGTTTATCACAAGACTTCACCAAAAGAGTAAAAAGACAACCTACAGACTGGGAAAAAATTTTTGGCTATGACAAATCCAATCGGCATCTAATCTCTAAAATTTGCAAAATACTGCAAAACCTCAACAACAAAAAGACAAATAACCCTATTAAAAAATGAGCAAAAGATATGAACAGATATTTTACCAAAAAAGACATTCAGGCAGCTACCAGATACATGAGGAAATGCTCACAATCCTTAGCCATTAGAGAAATACAAATCAATACTACAGAGATACCATCTTACCCCAATAAGGCTAGCATTAATCCACGAAACAGAAAATAATAAATGTAGAGAGGCTGTGGAGAGACTGGAACACTTATGCACTGCGGGTGGGAATGTAAAATGGTACAACCACTTTGGAAATTGATTTGGTGCTTCCTTAAAAAGCTAGAAGTAGAAGTACCATACGATCCTGCAATCCTGCTCTTTGGAATATAACCTAGAGAAATAAGAGCTGTCACACGAATAGATATATGCACACCCTTGTTCACTGTAGGACTGTTCATGATAGCAAAAAGTTGGAAACAACCTAGGTCCCATCAACAGACAAATGGATAAACAAATTATGGTATATTCACACAATGGAATACTACACAATGATAAAGGACAATGATGTATCTTTGAAACATCTCATAACATGGATGAATCTGGAAGGCATTATGCAGAGTGAAATAAGTCAGTCGCAAAAGGGCAAATATTGTATGAGACCACTATTATGAGAACTTAGGAAAAGGTTTAAACACAGAAGAAAACATTCTTTGATGGTTACGAGGGTGGGGAGAGAGGGAGAGTAACATTCACTAACTAGATAGTAGATAAGAATTATCTTAAGTGAAGGGAAGGACAACACACAATACAGGGGAACTCAGCCCAACTGGACTGAACCAAAAGCTAAGAAGTTTCCTGTATATAACCAAACACTTCAAGGGACAGAATAGCAGGGGTGGTGGTCTGGGGACCGTGGTTTCATGGGATATCTAGGTCAATTGGCATAACAAGTTTTATTAAGAATATGTTCTTCATCCCATTCTGGTGAGTGACATCTGGGGTCTTAAAAGCTAGCAAGCGGCAATGGTCCCAGCCCACCTGGAGCAAAGGAGGAGGAAGAACACCAAAGGCACAAGGAAAATATTAGCCCGAGAGACAGGAAGGGCCACATAAATCAGATACTCCATCAGCCTGAGACCAGAAGAACTAGATGGTACCTGGCTACCACCAATGACCACCCTAACAGGGAACACAGCACAGAGTCCCTGACTGAGCAGGAGAAAAGTGGGGTGCAGAATATAAATTCTAGTAAACGACCTGACTTAATGGTCTGTCTGAGATTGGAGGGACCCCTGAAGACATGGCCCCTAGACTCTCTGTTAGCCCAGAACTGAAACCATTCCTGAAGCCAACGCTTTAGACAAAGATTAGACTGGATTATAAGACATAAAATGATACTCGTGAAGAGAGTGCTTCTTAGCTCAAGCAGATATGAGACTAAATGGGCAGTTTCTGTCTGAAGCCAAGATGAGAAGGAAAAAAGGGGCAGGAACTGGTTGAATGGACATGGGAAATCTGGGGTGGAAAGGAGGAGTGTGCCGTCACATTATAGGAGAGCAACTAGGATCACATAACAATGTGTATATAAATTTTTGTATGGGAAACTAACTTGAACTGTAAACTTTCACTTAAAGCTCCCAAAAAAAAAAAAATTATTTCTATCATTTAACTTTTTCCAGGGCTTCAAGTTTATGAGCTTGTTTTCAGTCTTGTGACTACAGTTTGAAGAAATACAGGTTGACGGTAAACAGTGGAACAGAGTGGTAAGGAATCTGGCTTTGGACTCACAGAGATCTGGGTCTGAGAAGCACTTAGTAGTTGGGTAAATAAGAAAGCCTTTTAAATTCTCCACAGTTTACGTCAGCTTCTACATCTAAAAATAGATAACAATAATACTTTGCAGTGAATACAAATCCTAATAAACCAACTAAGTTGTATCACAACTGTCACATTTTTTAATTTTCTTTAAATTCATTTATATTTAATAATGAGTCCCGCAACTCACTACACTATTGAATGATTTAACCTCATTCATATTTAGGTTCTCTCACCTTGTACTCCACCCTCCCCTCACACACACCCAGAGAGAGGAAGTCAGAGGGTCTTAAATAACAAAGTTGGACAAGCCTCCCTAATCTTAGACACATGTTGGTTGCCATTGGGATGCCCGTCTAAGCTTGCCAGCCCTCTGTACACGTATCAACATTCCTGTGACTAAGACCTAGGTGTTTTTGCTGATGCTGGGAGTCTTGTTTCTCTGATTCCATGGTCCTAGCTGTACAAAGTAGTCATCAGCCTTTGCAGACATTCCACCTCCCCAGGACATTGCTAGAGTTTGGATCAGAGTTTCTACTCTCTTCAGCACATTTTTGGTATTTCAGGGATTTCTTCCTGTTTATAGAGAATCTTCCTATTTTTTCGTGGCCCTCAAATTCATTCCCTTTTCTCTCTTTTCTCCTGGGATCCCTACATCAGTCTTTCAAGGAATATAACCATTGCCAACAAGTCTATTCCAACTCATAGCAACCCTATAGGACATAGTAGAACTGCCTAATAGGGTTTCCAAGGCTGTAAATCTTTACGGAAGCTGCCTGACACATCCTTCTCCCATGGAGCAGCTGATAGGTTCAAACCACCAATGTTTTGGTTAGCAGCTGAGCACTTAACTACTGTGTCACCAGGGCTCCTTAAAATGCAAGCAAGTTGCTGACTCCCAAGAAGATTCAGCTGTCATTCTTGCAAAAATTCTTAAGATAAAGAATTATAAAGTGCTTTACTTGTGGGAGGAAAAAAAATATGTAGAATAAACATAAATTATGCTGCTACCCCTACTCAAGAGATTTTAGAATAAATACTAGATTAGATTGATCTTTGCATGCCCTTGATGCTTAACAGATATCAGTTGTCTGTGCTTCGCTTCCCGTACATAAATGAATGTACAAGTTTCTTTACATAAATTGAAGTATCTTTTTTTCTCCATATGCACAAAACTGTTAAGATGGAAATTCTAGTGAATAAAGATATAATCTCCAAGTTTTTAAAAAGATTATTGGTTCATTACCTGATGAGTGTGAAGTAGCATGGGCAAGGTTTATCCTTTTTAATAAAGAACTTGCTGGGCCCCTCTCACAATTTAAGGAACTCTGGTGACGCAGTGGTTAAGTGTTCAGCTGCCAATCAAAAGCAGCAGTTTGAACCCACTAGCAGCTCTGAGGGAGAAAGATGTGGCAGTCAGCTTCCATAAAGATTACAGCTTGGAAACTATGGGGGCAGTTCTACTCTGTTCTATAGGCCACTATGAGTCAGGATCAACTTCAAGACAACAGGCAGGCTCTCACAGTTTGGCCTACTAAGAATCGACCATTGTACTATGTGCGTAAAATATAAATATCATAGTTTACTATACTACATATATATTCTGAACTCTGCTTTATTCCTGCTGCTTTCTAGTAGACTATGATCTCTTTGAGAGGTTACTGACAAAATGTATAATTCATCTCTATATCCTCAATGTCCTGCAGGATTCTAGTTGAGAGATGTGATCAATAAATATATGTTGAATGAGTTAATGGGAGTCAAAGGTTCTCTATGATATCACTTATAAAAGGCATATGTCCCAATATAAATTATATAAAATATGTAATTTCT
>NW_004444031.1:5336027-5349059 GCF_000243295.1 Trichechus manatus latirostris
ATTGAATATTCAGTCTCATGGTATAGTTAAATAAACTACAAAATTTAATTTCTCTTTACGTGATTCAGTTACATATTTTCTAAGAAATATTGAGAAATAAAAACTGGAAGACTTCAATGCCCAATGATAATTTTAAAAATACACTTTGTTACTATAATAATGTACTGTGCTCTTTTAAAATTTAAATATTAATGATTTCATAAGAAAGACCATCATGGGAAAATCATTATATTTAGTTTAAATGTGTTTTTAAAAGGTTAAGTTCTGCGAATAATTTGAATATTAATAAATGCAGGATCCTTCAAAAGAAAACCGTAGTATATCAGCAGTAAGGCATGCTGCAGGAACCCAGGTGGCACAGTTTGTTAAAGCAATCAACTGCTAACTGAAAGGTCAGTAGTTTGAAACCACTAGCCATTCCTCAGGTGAAAACTGTGGCAGTCTGATTCCATAGACATTTATAGCCTTGGAAACCCTGTGGGGTTGCTATGAGTTGGAATCGACTTGATGGCAGTGGGTTTTTTTGGTTTAAGACATTCTGATGCCCTTAAGGAGAATGATAGAATGTTGGTTTTAAAGAATGTGTATGGTGATGGTGAAAGGGGAGCGTAAGAGAGCAGAAGTGGGAGATGATTCCACGAGAGATGGTGGAGGTGGTGGTGGTAGGCATGAGGAAAAGCTGTGGACTACTCTACAGATAAAAAGGTTAAATTTAAATTTAAATTTGAAGTTTAAGTTAAAGAGAAACCACTGTTTGAATAATACCATCACACCATCACAACATTTCCACAAAGGCCAATATTGGCAGTATGCTACATTATTTGATTTTCTTTTCCTGCTTGGCCATGAGCTGAAAAGGGGAGAAGTAAAATTTCCATCACAAGTTGCAAGCAAGACGTTAAAGATTTCTTCTTATGGGTAGACACCAAAGGCTAATTCGAAGGTTTTTGTGTATATGTTTGTGTGTGTGCTTTGTTTTGCTTTGCTCTACGTAAAAAACAGGTGTTGGCAAAGAATATTGAATATACCATGAATTAACAGAAGAATGAACAAATTTGTCTTGGAAGAAGTACAGCCAGAATGCTCCTTAGAAGCGAGGATGGTGAGACTTCGTCTCACATACTTTGGACATGTTATCAGGAAGGACCAGTCCCTGGAGAAGGACATCAGGCTTGGAAAAGTAGAGGATCAGCAAAAAAAGGAAGACCCTCAATGAGATGGATTGACACAGTGGCTGCAACAGTGGGCTCAAGAATAGCAATGATTGTGAGGATGGTGCAGGACCAGGCAGTGTTTTGTTCTGTTGTACATAGGGTCCCTGTGAGTTGAAACTGACTAGATAGCACCTAACAACAACAGCACATAAAAGGCTATATGAAAACATATTGGTGCCCATACTCCAATTAGCAGATTGAGAGAAAGCTTATTGAAGAACCAGTCTATTCAGTGAATGATTAGCAGAAGATACAGGTACTGAACTGAAAAGTATTTTCTGTCACAGAATTCTATTAAAAAATATGTAACATTTTCTATAGAAATTAAAGATAATAAAGTATTCATTAAAACCCAATAAACTTTGCAGTGGAGTTGATTCCGACTTATAGTGACCCTATAGGACAGAGTAGAACTGCTCCATAGGGTTTCCAAGGAGCAGCTTGTGGATTCGAACTGCTGCCTTTTGGTCAGTAGCCCAGTGCTTAACCACTGTACCACCAGGACTCCCAGTATTCATTAGATAGAGTTAATTACTTTGATTATATCAAAAGCACTATCTAGTGGGCAAGTACGCTACAATGTTTTAAGCTGCAGAATGGGGCTATGGAGGCAGGACCTGGTCATCATTGCATATCTCATGGCAGTTTACTTGAATTTCAGTCAGAGCACCTGGAGAGCAGGCATGAAAATTTCAAGTTCTTACAATAAAGTAGCAGTAAAGTCAGAATCACCTATAATATGCAGAACAAGTTTTCTAAAACACAATTTGGTCATATTTTTTTTCAACTTTTAACCTTTCGGTAGCCCGTCATTCTCAGGAGATAAAGCTAATACCCTTTACTTGACCCTCAGTGATCAATCCAGCTCCCTCCTTTTCTACCTTCCCCTCTCGCTGTGCTCCTTCTCTCCCGTCATAGACCAGTCAAAATGACCTACTCATTCACGACAATCTATTTTCTTATGAGTTTTAACATGGTTTTATGTAGGAGTCTTGAGAGGTGTGGGTTGAATTTGTACCCCATGAGAGAGGATGTGCCTAGGATATACTTAATGTTTACAATCAATAAACTATCACTTATTAAATTATGATAAATTTTAAATGTTAATCAATAGGTTCAATTTATTGAATACTATTAGTTGCCTACCCAGACCTTCTTTTGTCCTAACAGAATGCTGACTTTTTTTTTAATTTCCACTTCTTTCATGACAGACATAGGTGACCTCATCTTTAGTTTTAAGCTTAAATCTTTAGTTGTTTAAAATTTCAGACTATAAACTAATTTTGTGTTAATCTCATTTTCCCTGTGAATGATTGTTTAGGAACGGACATTAAACCCTACATTGACGGCAGTTTTTTTTGTTTTGTTTTGTTTCATTCTAAGAGAGAGGCACACCAATTGGTGTTATATTTCTTCTCCTGCACTTTGCTGGATTTGGTTGTGATAAGGACTGCTGCAGCCATCTTGCTACCAGCAGTTACTCAGCCAGCACTTGGGGGAGGGCAGACACTAGAGAACATCGAAGAAAGAGAAACCAGAGCTCTGAAGACTGGAGCCCATCCTACCTTTTGACCCCCTATTACATAAAATAACATTCCTTATTTCCCCTAACTGCTATCTTCAGGATACGATAGTTACACATATATATATATTTTTAATTTCTTCATTGAGGTAAACAGAAGAATCCTTTGTTCCTCCTGAATATGTCAGTTGAACAATCCAAAAACCAAACCTGTTGCCCTTCAGAGTCATAGCGACGCTAATATAGGACAGGGTAGAACTGCCCCACACGGTTTCCAAAGCTGTAATCTTTACAGAAGCAGACTGCCATACCTTTCTCTTGAGGAGCGGCTGGTGGGTTTCAACTACCAACCTTTAGGATAGCAGCCGAGCACTTAAAGCACTTAACCACTGCAACATCAGGGCTCCTTTAATTGAACAGTACCAAAAATTAATTCAAGAAACCTTCTCTTTGATGTTACTCTTGATGTTAGTAGCAGGGAGTAGTACTTACTTAGGTTTAGATGACAGAAGATAAAAAGACTAGATGACTATTCAGGGATTTCTCCAGTCACCTATTTTATTGACTAAATTGTGAACTCTTTGATGATAAACAATTTTATATTGCATCTGGTAAAATTTATAGCACATAGTAATTTCACAATAAACCCTTGTGCAGACAATATATGGGCAAACAAATAAATCAACATTTGTTCCTTAAAATCCTAAATAGATTTTTAAGGAACATTAGTAGTTTATATGAATTCAAAATTGCTTTGTTTATGGAGTATATCAATATCTTACTCACATGATTTATAAAGGCATTGTAGCAATTGCAGGGTTATTTCTTGTTCTAGGTGGCTGTGCTGATATGCTACATCTAATTTTTTCCCATTATGAGTTGTCTGTAGAGCAAAATGGCAACATACATGACCTACTTCATTTTTCTCCCCAATCAGATCAAATGACAAAGTAGAATAAATGACAAAGGAAACAATAGTATTGCCATAACCTCTGGTTAAATTTTTCAAATAATAATAAAAAAAAGGCTTCAAATGTGTCCTTTGGCATGATATAATACTAACCTTTAAAATGTCCTTTTTCTTTGCTTTGACATTACACAGCCCATCAAAAAATAAATGTGAGTTGATGACATGTAATGGCTAGTGGGTGCATGGGCAATCGCAGCTTTGCCATTGATTGATCTAAATCTAGTTTTATAAGCAATAGCATTTATTCTTAGACGGCTGACCAGTCAGATAATCAGCACTAGTTTTTTAAAGTATAATGATGCAAAGACTATAACTGAAATGGTCTGATTGTGAAATGTCTTGGTGGAGTTACACATATACCTACTATTTCTTATTACCTTGTCTCGAATTTCACCATATAAATTGACACGTCTCAATTTTAAGTCTTAATTTGTGAGACTGGTTAGTAAACAAAGTATGGAAAAAGGAAATTATGTATAAAATATTTCAGAATATACTTTGTTTTATTTTAAATTGCTGTGTGATGAAAAAGTATTCACCCAATACATTTAAATATGTGTGAGAAAAACCATTCCATTTTTGGGCTACTTAAATGATTAAAAAACATTTCCTATGTTATCTGTAAATTCCATCAATTGTTTACTTTTCTACGTAAGAAAGACAGGAGAGTCAGTCACTTTCCATTTCCATTTCATATCTTCCTCTATTCAGTTATTAAATCTGGAATATTTTTAAGGATCAGACCTGAGTCCTCTCCCCTTTTAATGTGTACTTTCTCAAATTTGGAGACACGTGGCTTCAATTTCTATCTGTATGCAAATGACTCCCAAAATTCTGTATCTTCTGAACTCTAGATATGTATATTCATCTGCATACTTGGAGGTTTCATAAGCATTTCAAACTCTCAGCATGTTGAAAACTTAATTTATATCATTGCTTTCTAAACCTAGGCCTCATTTCAGTAAATGACACTAAAATCTATCCACTTTAAAAAATAAAATATTTAGTTATCATCATTGACCCCTTCTCTCCCTCCTATGTCACACTTCCCATTCCCATCCATTTTCAAATGCTTGCAATTTTTTAAACTAGATTTACTGATAATAATTAACATACCATACAATTCACCCACCTAAAGTGCACAATTCCATGTTTTTTAGTGTAGTCACAGGATTGTACAACTATCACCATATTCTCATTTTGGAACATTTTTATCCTCCCAGAAGGAAACCCTGTATCTGTTAGTAGTCACTCCTCATCCCCTACAACTCCTCTTGCAGGCCTGGCAACTACTCATCTATTATAGACTTTATAGATTTGTCTTGTCTGAAAGTTTTACATAAATTGAATCAGACAATATGTGGTCTTTTGTGATTGGCTTATTTCACTTAGCGTGATGCTGTCAAATTGGATCCATGTTGTAGCATGTATCATTACTTCATTTCTTTTTATTGCCAAACAAAACCCCATTATATGAATATACCCACTGCCATTGAGTTGATTCCTACTCATAGCTACCCTATAGCACAGGGTAGATCTGCTCCATGGATTTTCCTAGGCTGAAATCTATACACAGGCATACTGCCACATCTTTCTCCCATGGAGCAGCTAGTCGATTCGAACAGCCTACCTTTCATTAGCAGCTGGGAGCTTAACCACTGTGCCACTGTATCTCCTTTATATGAATATACCACATTTTTTTTATCCATTTATCAGTTGATGGCTATTTGGATTGTTTTTACTTTTCGTCTATTATTAATAAGGCTTCTGTCAACATTTATGCAAAAGTTTTTGTGTAGATCTATCTATTTGTCTTGGGCCTATACCTAGAAGTAAAATTGATGGATCATATGGTAACTCTAGGTATAGGCCCAAGAGAAATAAAAAGGTATATCTACACAAAAACTTTTATGCAAATGTTGTGCATATACCTAGGAGAAAAACTGATGGATCATATGGTAACTCTACACAACTCATCTGTCAGTTTGTCATACTGTGGTGGCTTGCGTGTTGCTGTGATGCTGGGAGCTATGCCACCACTATTTTAAATACCAGCAAGGTCACTCATGATGGACAGGTTTCAGTGGAGCGTCCAGGTTAAGACAGATTAGGAAGAATGACCTGGCAGTCTATTTCTGACAGAATTGGCCAGTGAAAACCTTATGAATAACAGCAGAACATTGCCTGATATAGGGTTGGAAGATGAGCCCCTCAGGTTGGAAGTTACTCAAAAGATGACTGTGGAAGATCTGCCTCCATAAAGTAGAGTCGACCTTAATGATGTGGATGGAGTCAAGCTTTCAGGACCGTCATTTCCTGATGTGGCACAACTCAAAATGAGAAGAAACAGCTGCAAACATCCATTAATCATAGGAATGTGGAATGTACAAAGTACGTATCTAGGAAAATTGGAAGTCATCAGAAAAGAAATGGGAAGCATAAAGATTGATATCCTAGGCATTAGTGAGCTGAAACGCACTGGTACTGGCCATTTTGAATCTAACAATCATATGGTCTACTATGCTGGAAATGACAAATTGAAGAGGAATGATGTTACATTCATCTCAAAAAGAACATTTCAAGATCTGCTGTTAGTGATAGGATAATATCTATACCCATACAAGGAAGACCAGTTAATACAACTATTATTCAAATTTATACATCAATTACTAAGGCCAAAGATGAAGAAATTAAAGATTTTTACCAACATCTGCAGTCTGAAATTGATTAAACATGCAATCAAGATGCATTGATAATTACTGGTGATTGGAATTTGAAAGTTGGAAACGAAGCAGGATAATTAGTTGGAAAATATGGCCTTGGTTACTGGGCTGAGGGCTGTGGGGGCTATGGTCTTGGGTAACATTTAGTTCAATTGGCATAACATCGTTTATAAAGAAAATGTTCTACATTCTAGTTTGGTGAGTAGTGTCTGGGATCTTAAAAGCTTGTGAGTGGCCAGCTAAGATACTCCACTGGTCTCACCTCATCTGGAGCAAGGGAGAATAAAGAAAACCAAAGACACAAGGGAAAGATTAGTCCAATGGACTAATGAACCACCACTACCACAGCCTCCACCTCCACCAGACTGAGTCCAGCACAACTAAATGGTGCCTGGCTACCATCACTGACTGGTCTGACAGAGATCACAATAGAAGGTCCTGGACAGAGCTGGAGAAAAATGTAGAATAAAATTTTAACTCACAAAAAAAAAAAAGACCAGACTTACTGGTCTGACAGAGACTGAAGAAACCAGAGAGTATGGGCCCCGGACACTCTTATAGCTAAGTAATGAGGTCACCCCTGAGGTTCACCCTTCAGCCAAAAATTAGACAGAGCCATTAAAAAAAACAAGACTAAATAAGCACACCAGCCCAGGGGTAAGGACAAGAAGGCGGGGGGGACAGGAAAGCTAGTAATGGGGAACCAAAGGTCAAGAAAGGTAGAGTGTTGACATGTTGTGGGGTTGGCAACTAATGTCACAAAACAGTATGTGTACTAATTGTTTAATCATAAATTAGTTTGCTCTGTAAACTTTCATCTAACGTACAATAAAAAAAAAGAAAAAGAAAGTAAAAATGACCTTAGTGTTAGAAATGATGCCAGAGATTACATGATAGAATTTTGCAAGATCAATAACTTCTTCATTGCAAATACCTTTTTTCAACAACATAAATTGCAGCTATACATGTGAATCTCACCAGATGTAATACACAGGAATCAAATCGACTACATATGTGGAAAAAGACAAAGAGAAGCTCAATATCATCCGACAGAACAAGGCTGGGGCAGACAGCAGAACAGACTATCAATTGCTCATCTGCAAGTTCAAGATGAAGCTGAAGAAAATTCAAACAAGTCCACAAGATCCAAAGTACGACCTTGAATATAACCCACTTGAATTTAGAGACCATCTCAAGAATAGATTAGAAGCATTGGACACTAATGACCAAAGACCAGACAAGTTGTGGGATGACAAAAGGACATCATACATGAAGAAAGCAAGAGGTCATTAAAAAGACAGGAAAGAAACAAAAGACCAAAATGGTTGTCAGAAGAGACTCTGAAACTTGCTCTTGAACGTAGACCAGCTAAAGTGAATGAAAGAAATGATCATGTAAATGAGCTGAACAGAAGATTTTGAGTGACAGCTCGAGAAGACAAAGTAAAGTATTATAATGCAATGTGCATGGACCTGAAGTTGGAAACCAAAAGGGAAGAATATGCTCGGCATTTCTCAAGCTGAGAGAACTGAAGACAAAATTCAAGCCTCGAGTTACAATATTGAAGGACTTTCTGGGCAAAATATTGAACGACACAGAAAGCATCAAAACAAGATGAAGAAAGGAATACACAAAGTCACTGTACCAACATCCAATTGTTTCAGGAAGTAGCATATGATCAAGAACTGATGGTACTGAAGGATGAAGCCCAAGCAGCACTGAAAGCACTGGTGAAAAACAAGGCTCTGGGAATTGACTGAATACCATTTGAGATGTTTCAACAAACAGATGCAATACTGGAGTACTCATTTGTCTATGCCAAGAAATTTGGAAGACAGCTAACTGGCCAATTGACTAGAAGAGATCCATATTTGTGCCCATTCCAAAGAAAGGCGATCCAACAGAATGTGGACATTATCAAACAATATCATTAATATCACACACAAGTAAATTTTGCTGAAGATCATTGAAAAGCAGTTGTAAAAGTACATTAACAGGGAACTGCCAGAAATCCAAGCCTGATTCAAAAAAGGACATGGAACGAGGGATATTATTTCTGATGTCAAATGGATCATGGCTAAAAAGAGAGAATACCAGAAAGATGTTTACCGGTGTTTTATTGACTATACAAAGGCATTAGACTGTGTAGATCTCAACAAATTATGGGTAACATTGAGAAGAATGGAAATTCCAGAACACTTAATTGTGCTCAGGTGAAACCTGTACATAGACCAAGAGGCTGTTGTTTGAAAAGAATAAGGGGATACTGAGTGGTCTGAAATCAGGAAAAGTGTCATCAGGGCTGTATCATTTCACCACACTTATTCAATCTGTATGCTGAGCAAATAATCTGAGTAGCTGGATTATATGAAGAAGAATGTGGCATTAGGACTGGAGGAAAACTCATTAACAACCTGTGATATGCAGATGACGAAAAAAGGGAAAAGGACTTGAAGCACTTACTGGTGAGGATCCAAGACTAGTCTTCAGTATGGATTGCATCTCAACATAAAAAAAGTAAAAAACCTCACAACTGAACCAATAAGCAACATCATGATAAATGGAGAAAGTATTGAAATTGTCAAGGATTTCGTTTACTTGGATCTACAATCAACGCCCATGGAAGCAGTAGTCAAAAAATCAAACCATGTATTTCATTGGCCAAATCTGCTGCGAAAAACTTCTTTGAAATGTTAAAAAACAAAAATGTCAGTTTGAGGACTGAAATTCTCCTGATGAAAGCCGTGGTATTTTCAATTGCCTCATATGCATTTGAAAACTGGACAATGAATAAGGAAGACTGAAGAACTGACACCTTTGAATTGTGGTGTTGGCAAAGAATCTTGAATATATCACGGACTGCCAAAAGAATGAACAAATCTGTTTTGGAAGAAGTACAACCGGAATACTCCTTAGAAGCAAGGATGGTGAGATAACATCTTACATACTTTGGAAGTGTTGTCAGGAGGGATTGGTCCCTGGAGAAAGACATCATGCTTGGTAGAGAACAGGGTCATCGAAAAAGAGGGAGACCCTCAACGAGATGGATTGATACAGTGGCTGCAACAATGGGCTCAAGCATAACAACAATTGTGAGCATGGCGCTGGACCAGGCAGCGTTTCGTTCTATAGTAAATAGGGTCACTATGAGTCAGAACCAACTCAACAGCACCTAACAACAACAACATACCATCCTTCAGATCTTAAAAACGCCTCTCGTGATCTCTGTGTTAGGCCTGTTTTCCTTACTTTTCATCTTCACAATGCCACATACCTCTTCTTCATAACAATTACTCTTGTTCATAACTGAATACTTTCTGGTTTTCCAAAGACAGTAGAAGAATGCCAGAGAGTATGTCTATTTTTGCTCCATTGTCTCCTTAGTGCCTGACACATAGAAATGTTCCAAATGAACATTTATTGAATAAATGAGTGCTTATGAGAGTTTCTGGCAAATAGTTTATACCTGGAGTAGATTGTTTCAATGCAGTGGTTAATGATGAATGGGAGTGCTTGATGTTTGACTTATTAAGCCCTAAAGGTGGTAGTACTGTTTTTTCTGATCAAAAGAATCTAATCAAGAGCTTTAAGGTGCAGAAACTACCGTGACTACTGAATGTGTCTTTAGAAATGTTCTCTCTTGCCTCGGGGAAGATACCTCATTACTTATATCACTTTGCTTTCAGAAGCCTGCATCTTCTTTTAACAGACAATCACTAATGAGGATGGTACCCCTAAAAAAGCATCGTCTCTAAGGTGCTTAATAACTGTGCAGCTTTATAAAAGTTATTTAAGGTCTTTGAGCTTCAGGTCTAGGATCAGTAAAATAGCTGCCTCATTGATTGTAAGTGAAATGCCTACTACCCAAAAATGTTCGTTTCTTTCTCCTTTCTGCTTCCACCTCGCTCCCCCCATTGTTCTACTCTAAGGGTTTTCAATCTACTAATGCATGTTAAACTAATTTATAGTTTTTGAACCAGTGGTCTTTAAAATGGAATGCATGCACCCAAGGAGTCCTAAAAATGATCCACTGGAATCCAAAGGAAAAAAAAATTAAAACTTCAATTTATAGTTTTTTTTAAGTCAAAAAAGCATTATTTCATTTAAAAAAGTATTTAGAACACATAAAACAGGTAATATTTATTATTTTTTCTCGTCTTCTGGAATGGGTTCTGTTGGTGGCTCCTCCCCTGTTGCGCTGTTGCTCTCTAAGCCGGTGTTACTATCACTGGTTCCTTCCTCTGCCATACTATCAACCCCTCCTGCCCACTCTCCTTATCCTCAGGAGTCGACCTGCCTTCTTCACCATTCTGTTGACTTTCTGTCGTTTCTTCAAGGTGGGTCTCCTCGGTCTCCATTGGAATGCTCTCATCTTCCTTCTTTACTTCGTTTTTATTAGCTGCTTGCTCTTCCTCGGGAACAATACTGCTCTGACTGCGCTCAGTCTGCTCTGCTGCCTCTTTCTTCCTTTTGAAATGGTGTAACTTTGGCTATGTATATTTTCACCAGAAAAAGGTCCTCCAAGTTCGACAAGGGAACAAAAGTTTCTACATGTAGAATTCAGTGACATCGATTACATTCTTCCAGTTGTGCTGTTATTCTCACTATCCTTTTCCAAATTATTCCATCACCATTATCTTCAACTCACTGCCCCCAAGGCTTCCCATCAAACCTTTTGAATTGCTGTTGTCAATTTGATCTCACATAAATGATTCTTTTTTTTTTTTGTACCTTATATGAAGGCTTGCAAAACGAATAGTTTCTCATTAAACAGTACACATATTGCTCTATGACAACCCCACGACATGTCAACACTGTCCCTTCTCAACTTTGAGTTCCCTATCACCAGCTTTCCTGTCCCCTCCTGCCTTCTAGTCCTTGTCCCTGGACTGCTGTGTCTCATTAGTCCCATCTTGTTTTATGAGGCTATCCAATCCCCGGCTGAACGGTGAACTCCGCGAGTGACTTCACTACTGAGCTAAAAGGGTGTCTGGGGGCCATACTCTCGGGATTTCTCCTGTCTGTCAGGCCAGTAAATGTGGTCTTTTCTTGTGAGGTAGAATTTTGTTCTACATCCTTCTCCAGCTCTGTCCAGGACCCTCTATTGTGATCCTGGTCAGAGCAGTCAGTCGTGGTAGCTGGGCACAATCTAGCTGTACTGGACTCAGTCTGGTGGAGGCCATGGTAGCTGTGGTCCATTAGTCCTTTGGACTAATCTTTCCTTATGTCTTATTCTCTTCATTCTCCTTTGCTCCCGAAGGGGTGAGACCAGTGGAATATCTTAGATGGATGCTCACAGGCTTTTAAGACCCCAGATGCTACTCACCATGATAGAATGTAGAACATTGTCTTTGTAAACTGTGTTATGCCAATTGAGCTAGACGTTCCCCAAGACCATGGTCTCCACAGCCCTCTGCCCAGCAATTCAGTCCCTCAGGGAGTTTGGATGTGTCTATGGAGCTTCCATGACCTTTCCTTGTACAAGTTGTGTACTGTCTTACACTTCACCAAAGTTACCACTTACCTATTGTCTATTTAGTTCCCCCCCATCCCTCCCATCCCTCCCATCCCTTGTAACCAACAAAGATTGTTTCTTTTTGTGTGTAAACTTTTACATGACTTTTTACAGTAGATGTCTCACACAATATTTGTTCTTTTGTGATTGACTTATTTCACTCAACATAATGTCCTCTAGTTTCATCCATGTTATGAGATGCGTCACAGATTCATCATTGTTCTTTACCATTGCATAATACTCCATTGTGTGAATGTACCATAGTTTGTTTATCCATTCATCTGTTGAGGGGCATCTAGGTTGTTTCCATCTTTTTGCCATTGTGAACAATGCTGCAATGAATATGGGAGTGCATATGTCTATTCATGTGACGGCTCTTATTTCTCTAGGATATATTCCTAGAGTGGGATTGCATTTTGTAGTGCTTTTTTTGTTTTTGTGGTGCTGACAGTTTCTTTGTTCCTCTTACTCTCCTGTGCTGAGTTCCTTTTTTTGTGGACTTTTTTTCATTTCTTTTGTTTTTGTAAGTTTTGTTTTTACTGAGACTTTTTGTTTTTCTTCTTTATTTTGATAAGTAGGTTTGTTAATTTTCTTTGAGGTTACCTTGAAATTTACCCTTATCTTCCTAGATTTGAACGAGTCTGTTATTACTTGGTATTGCCTTGCCTTCCTCTCTATTAGAAGGTTCTATACCTACACCATTTACTCCCTTTTTTTATTGTTCTGATGCTGTTGTCATTTACAGATTAACCTCTCTGTTTCCCTGTTGTAATTCTTTTGGTTTTGCATAGTCCTTAAGAGTTCATTTCCTAGGTTGGTATCTGCCTAGTACAATCCTTTGTCCTATATTCAGCCTGTGGTCTGATGTTGTTTGTTCTCAGATTGAAGGACTCCCTTTAATAAGTCTTGTAAGTTTGGTTTGGTTTTTACATAGTCCCTTAATTTCTGTTTATCTGGAAATGACCTAATTTCATCATCATGTTTGAACAAGAGGATATATTATTCTTGGCTGGCAATTTTTTTCTTTCAAGGTTTTATATATGTCATCCCATTGTGTTCTTGCCTGCATGGTTTCTGCCGAATAATCT
>NW_004444031.1:5349159-5413972 GCF_000243295.1 Trichechus manatus latirostris
TATTTTCCATGAATTTGTTTGCCTTTTCCATGAATTTGTCTATTTTTTCTTCATTTTTGTCTGCTTTTTGCTTCAACTCTTGGATAATTCTGAATATTAGAGATTTGAATTCCCTATCAGTTAAGTCTAGTGCCTTTTCTTCTACTGGAAGGTCATCTGGTGTTTTATTTGGGACACCTACTGGAACCATCCTGTCCTGTTTTTATAAATGTCTTGATATTGTCTGCTGTCTTCGTGACTTCCAGTGGTTATTTTCCTTGCTTATTGGTTGTAGATTTGTTTGTTTTGTCCTGCTTTTTTGTTTTACTTGATTATGTCTGAGCATGCAAGCTGTGTGTTCTTTGTTGTTTTCTCGTCTGTGGGCATGATACTTTTCACCTCCTTCTCCAATGGGCAGGGTCAGTCACTCAGGTATGGTACAGCAGGGAAGGTCCAGTTGAAGGGGAGTTGCTGGGATGAATTGTTTGTGGCACATACCAGGGCTGACAGTGTGGAGTGGGAATAAGTGCAGGGCAGGTTCCAGTAGGCTGTGCTTGCGCTGCTTGGGAGTGTGATGTTCAGTGCATGGTGCAGGTAGGTAGGAATGAGGGGTAGATTGTGATGTGTGGAGCTAAGATGGGTATAGGAAAGATGAAAGAGAGGAACAGGAGCCGAAAACATACACACAAACAAAAAAGAGTGCTAAGGGAGCTTGCTATTTGAGTGGAGAGATGAGAGACTGAGAAATGGGGAAAAACAAAAATGAAAAAAATAAAAAGGGTAAAAGAAAAAAAAATGAACAAATCGAGAGACTGAAAATGAAAAAAGACAAAAAGGGAATAAGAGAGAGAAGAAAACAAAGCAAAGAAACAAAAAAATAAACCAAAAACAAACAAACAAAAAAACAAGAAAAAAGAAATGCCCCAGGTACGTCCCTGTGCATCTGCACAGAGTAAGGGAGTAGCTTCCAAGCCACATCATACTGCCTAGCTAGAAGGGGCTCCCAAGCCCAGAAAAGAAAAATAAAAAAAAAAAACAAATCGAAACAGAACAAATCAGAGCAAACAAACAAACAAAAAAAGGGCCAGGGGTCCCACCAGTGTGGTGGCACGGCCCGGGAAACACAGCCTTTCAGGAAGAAGCAAAGATGGCACACGGAGCCAGGTATTTGAGAGAAAGGAGGGGGAGGTGTTGAGATTTAAGGAAGAAATCTAAAGAAGCGGAAAAAAGCAACACCAGCAGCCAACAAAAGGGAGTCAGGGAGCCTGGCCAGTGGGGGCAGGTGGAATCCAAGGGACACTAGGGTGAAGCTGGTGCTTCCCAGCCATGAGACTGTGGCTGTAGGAAGCAGAGGAGGCTAAGTGGGGGTAAAGAAGGGTAGGGGGTGGGAAAGCCTATATCGCTGGTTACTGGTTGTCCTGTCTCCTGCTGGAAGCTCTGTGAAGCTGCTTTCTCGTACCCCCTGTTCACTGATCTCCGATAGGAGTCCAAGATGGTGGATCCGTGCTACAGTAGCTGATAGGGGACCTCTGCATGTATCTCTCCTTGCTCTCTGTTCTCAGTCAGTTTCTTATTCCATTTGGTGCTTGGCTGAGTTCTTTATCTCTTCATTTGATGCTTAGGGTTTCAGAATTGACGTGTGACTCTGTTTGACTTAGATTTTCTGATTTTTGCTGCTCTTCTCTATTCTTTACAAATCATGTTTCTTTTTTTTTTTTAAAAAAAAACTTTCTTCCTAGGTTATTTCTCCCACCTTTTTTAGGAATACCCTCGTTATCACTTAAGTTTGAAAGTTTTTAATCCCTTTCTTCTTCTTCTCTAGCTGGAGACCAGACTGCACTCAGAGAGCACATAATTGGCAAATCCCTCAGGCAGTAAGACAAACATAGCACTACCCTGCAGGTCACTGGAACAGGTTCCCACAGTATCCATTCCCCAGGAGAATCTAGCTGAAACATTTTTTCTTCTTCACTTTCTGTGAGGGTTGCTCTTAAACTGCTCCAATTGATTTTCTCCTGCTCATCAGGTAATCTCTGTGTTAGTAAGTAACACTATTACTAAATTCACACAAATGCATCAAACTCAATCCCCTTAGGTAATTGCAGCAAATACACTGAGATACCAGCAGTATGTCAAAATCTCTCACTACTCTCTCTGATTTTGAAAGTTATGTTTGCAACTTGATTCCTAAGAAATTTGTACTTTTGAAAATAAGTGATGTGAACACATTTTATCGAGAAAAACTTGGTCTTTAAATTTTGCCATTTTATTTATGGTTGTTATTATTGAATTGTGTCCCCCAAAAATGTCTGTCAACGTGGCTAGGTCATGATTCCCAGTATTGTATGATTGTCTACCATTTTGTCATCTGATGTGATTTCCTTATGAAATCCTATCACTATGATGCTTATGAGATGGATCAGCAGCAGTTATACTGATGAGATCTACAAGATTAGATAGTGTCTTAAGCCAATCTCTTTTGAGATATAAAAGAGAGATATGAGCAGAAAGAGAGGGGGACCTCATACCACCAAGAAGGCAATGCCAGGAGCAGAGTGCGTCCTCTGGACTCGAGGTTCCTGCACTGAGAATTTCCTTGACCAGAGGAAGATTGATGACAGGGATCTTCCTACAGAGCCAACAGAGGGAGAAAACCTTCCCCTGGAGCAGATGCCCTGAATTTGGACTTCTAGCCTACTAGACTGTGAGAATAAATTTCTCTTTATTAAAGCCATCCACTTGTGGTATTTCTGTTTTAGCAGCACTAGATAACTAAGAGAATGGTTTAAAAGCATTTTATAAAAGATGTATAAATTAAGACAAAGCTAATGAATTAAAAAGCAACTGAGGTAAATAAATATCTTTACTAAGATGTGATTATGGTGAAATGTATTTTAATGGGCCACACACACACACACATGCTGCTTTAACTGAATTGACTTTTAAAAGAAAAGAAAGTAGATAGGGAAAGAATGCCACCTTTGCCTTTTTCTCTTCTCAGGGTGACACACGATTAAGTAGAGATGAAAAACGGGTCCAAGAAACAGGCGGGTAGTTCTGCTTTGTAAATCCAAGAGGCGTAGAGGAGGTTTATCAGCCTCTGAGGTGGAAGATCACTGCGGGGGCTGGGACTACATCAGGAACTACTCAAGCTACTGGTGAATTCGAACTGCCGACTTTTTGGTTAGCAGCCATAGCTCTTAACCATTACGCCACTAAGGTTTCCACTGTCCATAAAAGAAGTCCAAGATCACAAACCAAAAATACGGTCAAAGTCCTTGGAGAAAAGCAGGTAAAACGGTTCATAAGATTGTTTCAATTAATTATGCTGTGTATTTTTCTTAATTGGGGATGTCTTCTAGTGGGTTCTACATGTGCCATGCCTTTCCACTTTTGATGTTTTAAAGGGTGCATAGGTCTCTGATAGAGCCCTGATGGAACAGTTAAGAGCTCGGCTGCTAACCAAAAGGTTGGCAGTTTGAATCCACCAACCACTCCTTGGAAATCCTATGGGTCAGTTCTGGTCCATCCTATAGGCTCGCTATGAGTCAAAATTGACTTGATGGCAATGGGTAATAGGTTTCTGACATATTTTATATCTGCTAAAAAAAATAAAATAAAAGATAAAAATGAAAATCCAGGCACTTATTTTTTTTTATTCATGTGATGCCAAAATCTGATTTGTTATTTTAAAACATCCCTGTACTAATGGGATATTTTTTATATTCACTTGATCGATGTATGTCATATTCACATAGTTTTCTATTGGCACATTTCCATAAACATTACAGAGAAATTTATTTCCATGTGGGTAGCTAAAGTCATCAAAATTCTAAAGAAGCACTTTTCCAGTCACCTTGTAAGTCATCAGATAATGGCTACCGCCAGAGGAAAGGTTTTGACACCAAAAGACCAAAGGTCTGCTCTCATAAAGTAATCTCACTCTTTCTATCTTTTCCATTCAGCTACTAACTTAAAAAATAAGTTTAGGTTGTTGGCACTTTATTGTATCCAGAAGGAAACTTGACTTAATTTTTAGAGGTGAAAAAAATCTGAAAGTGCAGAAAACTCAAAATAGCACTTACCTTTAAGATAAGTGAAATATATTGAAATTTTAAGCATAGTTACCCTTTTGATTAGTAACTTACAGTCTATAAAACATGTGGTGCTGCTTAGAGAAAAGGTGCCACATAAAAAACAACTCTAGCTTTGAAGAAGTGCAGTGTGAAATGTATAACTTAGTTTTAAATGTCTTTTAATGCCAGTTTAACCATTTGAGGAAAAAAAAAAAACATGATATTTTCGTATAAAAGTTTCTAAATCATTTAAAAAGATTTTTTTTTTTCCTTCTTGCTAGTACTGGGCAATATTTAAATCTAAATCATTATAAATCAGTGCACTGGCCCACATAAACATAAAGACAGATCAGTAAATTAGAACTTCAGGTAGTTTTTCTCCCCATAATCATCAACTTAAATAAATATAAAGCTGTACTTCAATCAGTTATGTCCTAAGTTTTAAAAGAAGGGGCTACAATTAGCAATCTCCATTATCAGCGGATAACAGAGACAGGTTAGAGAGGGAGAGGGACTATATTTGATAACAAGCCTGTTTCTTTTCTTTTCCTATATTCTAAGAAATTCTTCCAAGAAATTATTTGCCTTTGAAGTATGGTCTCAGACTAACTGAAGGGAAAAGGACTTGGCTTAAGACAGGGAGATTTGAGGGTAGAATAACTAGGTGTCAAACAAAGAGACAATTCAATTGATAAAGAGGGAAATTTTGGGAGCATTCACAAACAAACTCTAAGATTGTTCTGCAGAGAAAAAACCCAGAAGTATGTCTAAATATTATGACAGCAACACAGGCGCCTGAGCCTGAAATCCCTTTCTGTTAATTTTATAAATTGAGTAAGCATTTATTGAATGAATATGTGTGCATGCATTGTAAAGTGATGTAGTTGTATTAATGGTCAAGGAAGGCTTGATGAGGCTGTGGGGTATTTAAGGGTTACTGAGTCCTCCGAGTTGTTGAATTGCCTGTGTTAGCACAACCTCCTTCAGTGGACTTCTTGAGATAAGTGACAGACAAAGCTTCCCTGTACCTTCAAAAGTGGCTATAATTGAGTAGGATCCTGTTACTAAATAAAATATGAT
The DNA here is from genome assembly GCF_000243295.1 of Trichechus manatus latirostris. Taxonomy (NCBI): domain Eukaryota; kingdom Metazoa; phylum Chordata; class Mammalia; order Sirenia; family Trichechidae; genus Trichechus; species Trichechus manatus. The sequence continues at coordinate 5,354,295 of NW_004444031.1, forward strand.
TTGTCTCAGTTTGAATTGTAGAATGCACTGTGTTCTTTTCTCTTTAAGATAATATGTATGATTCCAGTTTGAACTGGTTAAACAGATTTCTTTCTTTGGAAAAAATGCTTACAATTCAAGCAAATAAAATAGTACCTAAGTTCAAGTTGATTTAAGTTCTGTAGAAAGTGTCTGATAACTGGAAACTACTGTCATTATTGAAAGTGGGGAAGTGCGTAAGCAAAATCTAAGAAAATTAGTGGATACATATTAGGAAGACAACATAGGCAAGGGCTTCAGATGTGAAGAGATACAATAAATTCATCTGGAAGCTGATTAGCCCAAGGGTGGCTTTTGGTGAAGGTGAACATCTCTTTCTAATTCTAATGTTAGATATACAGTGTCAGGAATGTGGCCTCTCAGCAAGAAAATCCGGGCTTTATATCCATCTCTCAGCTTTGAGACTTGTTGCTCTCTGTGAGGAAGTAGCCTTCTACCAGTGAATATGGCTCAAACTACACAACTGCTGCTGGCTTCCATTAGTTTTACCCTTGATACCCAATTTATTTTCCTATATGATTATTTTGATTTATAGTTCAGGTTTCAGGTACTATTTGTTGTTGTTAGGTGCCACAGAGTCAGCTCCGACTCATCGCGAGCCAGTGTACAGTAGAAGGAAACACTGCCCTGCTCTGCGCCATCCTCAAAATGTTGCTATGCTTAAGCCCATTGGTGCAGCTACTTTGTCCATCCATCTCATTGAAGGTCTTCCTCTTTTTTGTTGACTCTCCTCTTTACCAAACATGACGTCCTTCTCCAGGGACTGATCGCTCCTGACAACATGTCTAAAGTATGAGACTTAGTCTCACCATTCTTGCCCCTAAGGAGCATGGTTGTACCTCTTCCAAGACAAATTTGTTCATTCTTTTGGCAGTCCACGGTATATCCAATATTCTTCACCAACACCACAATTCAAAGGCATCAATTCTTCTTTGGTCTCCTTATTCATTCATCGTCCAGCTTTCGCATGCATATGAGGCGATTGAAAACACCATGGCTTGGACGTCACTTTAGTTCTGAAGGTGACATCTTTTCTTTCAACAGTTTAAAGAGGTTTTTTTGCAGCCGATTTGCCCAATGCGATGCATCTTTTGATTTCTTGACTGCTGCTTCCATGGGTGTTAACTGTGGATCCAAGTAAAATGAAATCCTTGACAACTTCAATCTTTTCTCAGTTTATCATGATGTTGCTTATTGGTCCACTTGTGAGGATTTTTTTCTTTTTATGTTTAGGTATAGTTCATATTGAAGCTGTGGGCTTTGATCTTCATCAGTAAGTGCTTCAAGTCCTCTTCACTTTCCGGGAGCAAGGATGTGTCATCTGCATAATGCAGATTGTTAATGAGTCTTCCTCCAATCCTGATGCCCTGTTCTTCTTCATATAGTCCAGCTTCTTGGATTATTTGCTTAGCATACATATTGAATAAGTATGGTGAAAGGATACAACACTGACACACCTTTCCTGACTTGAAACCACAAAGTATCCCCTGGTTCTGTTCAAACAACTGCCTCTTGATCTATGCACAGGTTCCTCATGAGCACAATTAAGTGTTCTGGAATTCCATTCTTCTCAATGTTATCCATAGTTTGTTATGATCCACACAGATGAATGCCTTTGCATAGTCAATAAAACATAGATAAACATCTTTCTGGTATTCTCTGCTTTCAACCAGGATCTATCTGATATCAGCAATGATATCCCTGGTTCCACATCCTCTTCTGAATCTGGCCTGAATTTCTGGCAGTTTACCGTCAATATAATGCTGCAGCTGCTTTTGAATGATCTTCAGCAAAATTTTTACTTGCATTTGATATTAATGATATTGTTTGATAATTTCCACTTTCAGTTGGATCACTTTTCTTGGGAATAATCATAAATATGGATCTCTTCAAGTTGATTGGCCAGGTAGCTGTCTTCCAAATTGCTTGGCATAGACAAGTGAGCACTCCAGAGCTGTATCTGTTTGTTGAAACATCTCAATTGGTATTCTGTCAATTCCTGGGGCCTTGCTTTTCACCAATGCCTTCAGTGCAGCTTGGACTTCTTCCTTCAGTACCATCGGTTCCTGATCATATGCTACCTCCTGAAATGTTTGATCATCGACCAATTCTTTTTGGTACAGTGACTCTGTGTATTCCTTCCATCTTCTTTTGATGCTTCCTGCATCGTTTAATATTTTCCCCGTAGAATCCTACAATATTGCAACTTAAGGCTTCGATGTTGGGTGCTATTTAGGATTGTTGTTTATTTATTTATTTTATCCTACATTTACCTTCATCTTAATTTCTCTATGGAAAAATGAAGCCACGTGGTCCATATTTTGCAATTAACCTTAAAATTTTGGGAATACAGGTAAAGATTTATTTATGTAAAGACACAGCATCAGATTAGAAGACATACTTGATAAAATACAAATAGAACAACCAGATATGATCTAATGTGGGTGATGAAGCATGTGAGAAAAATCAAAATCTTTAGTTTCACTTCTCTCATACCAAATGTTGATCAATCCAAATAAATGTATTAATACTGTTACCCTCTGTTCCACTTCTGACACCACCTACACGTGCAATACTTTTTCAACTGACCTTGACCACTCAGAAATAGGTTAAAACTCACAGGTTAAAGGACACAGTCCCACAGACTGCCAAGTCTGCCTAAGATTTCAGATGTTAGATGAAAGCTTAGGAATTCTGACCTGCTGGCTAAAAATTCAGAGTTTTCCAGCTACCCCCTCAGGATGTCAGCTATATGCTTAGGGGTCTCCTGGGCTTCCCTCACTTTGACCTGCTGGCTCCCATTACTCCCTTGGGTTCAATAATTTGCCAGACCGACTCACAGAACTCACAGAAAGTGCTATACTTATGATTACAGTTTTATTGTAACAAAAAGGTTGCAAATGAAGTCACTCATGGGGTGAGATCTGGGAGGGTTCCCAATGCAGATCTTCTGTGTCTCCAAAAGGGATATGCTACCGTCCCACATGCATTGACATCTTTCACCAACCAGGAAGGCCATGGAGCTTCAGTGTCTAGAGCTTTTATTGAGGGTCTCATTACATAATTCAATCTCCAGGCCCTCTACCCTGAGGTGGGACATATCAGAAGGTTGACATTAACCAGGTTGATGACAGGAGAGGTGGATATTACCAGATAGATATCAGAAGGTGGGTCTTTCTGGCATAGTCAGCTCCATTTTGACATGAATAATAAACCCTCAGGTGTGGTCTGGAGTTTTCATCAAAGACACTTCAATTTTGGGGGAAATTGTAAGATTCTAGAGGTCATCTCCCAGGAACTAAACACAAAGACTGAATTCTCTGGGTAAAATTAACCTCACAGGAAGGTACAAGAAGAGTTTAGTAATGAAGATCAATAGGTACCAAAGCCCTCTTTGCCACCGAGTCGATTCCAACTCATAGAAACCCTATAGGACAGAGTAGAACTGCCCCATAGGGTTTCCAAGAATCACCTAGTGGATTCCAACTGCCGACCACTTGGTTAGTAGCCGTAGCTCTTAACTACTGCACCACCAGGCTCCTCAATAGGTACACTTCGGCAAATACAGGGGCACTTACACACAAAGGAAACCCGGGTGGTGGTATAGTGGTTAAGAGCAACGGCTACTAACCAAGTGGTTGGCAGTTTGAATCCACCAGGTGCTCCTTGGAAACCCTATGGGGGAGTTCTACTCTGTCCTGTAGGGTCTCTATGAGTCGGAATCAACTCAATGGCAATGGGTACATACTGAAATAGGAAGTATTGCTAAGATGTTAGGTACTATTTCTTAGGTATATGTATGGCTTCAGAGACTTTTTTTAAAGATGGTAACTTTGCCAGTACAGCAGAAGCTGGATTATTTATAGATGAGACTGAAAACAGGGCAGCTAGGTTAAAGATAATTACAGAGGTGTAGGAGGAAGATTATGAGGACTTGAACAAAGGTAGTAGAGTGAAGAGGACAGGCTAGATTCTAGAAATACTTAGAAGGTAGCATAGAGAGGGCTTGAGTATGAAAAATGAAGAGGTGACATAAATTATGCTACATCATTTTAACAGACCATTGGGTGTTTATAATTATAAATGGTATGATAAAATGTGGGACATTTTTACAGCAAGCCAATTTCAAAAATAAGATTTAAATTTTGTGCAAACTATTATTAAAAATGTGTGGTATATGGGCAAAGACTGACAATAAGTGGGAAAAGAGAAAATGTTGGATGTTACGGGTACCATCGGTAAGAATTCCTTTTGCATACTCACGTTGTTTTCAAAAATAACAATAGCTGCCAATTATCAGACACTTTTGCTTAACTTAAACCACTTGAACTCAAATACTATTTTATTTACTTGGATTGTAAACTTACCAAGCAAATTAAATGTAAAGAAAGTTGACAAATAAATGCAACAAAATATGTTAATTAATTACAAAAAGAAAGAAACCTGGGCCAAAGACCTTGCTTTGTATCTCTGACAACTCTAATAAGATAAATATTTTCTTATGTGAAGCACTATTGGGTTGTGTTATTTGAGCCTCCTCTTGTCATCTTGGACAAGAAAATTAAACCCTCAGGAATATAATAGCTCTGTCTGTAAAATGGAGATAAGGAGTCCTACATTTCAGGGATTCAGTAAGGATAAAATGAGTTAATATGTACAACTAGCATGCAAAGTGCCTGGAAAATATTTGTCAGTGAACTTAGGTTAGTAGCATTTTTCCTGCCCCTTCTTAAGATAAGACTACATTGAATAGAGAGAGATGTGTAAAATGTGGCCTTACAGATGATGTACAGATACACCAAACTTCAGATTTATTCTGGAAGTTTACAAAAGAAGCTTCTCTTATGCTTATGGCAGAGAAGGGGAGGGTACAGCTAGCAAGCCAGGTTGATTGGTCAATATTTCCATGAACTCAGTGCCCCAGTATACTCTAAATCCTCACTGTGGCAAAGGTCTCCTTCTTATGGGTCTTCCTTTTACCCTTTGCTTATCTCTATTATAAAACTTATCAGTGTATAGGAAATTAGATAGTATTAGTATAGCAGATATATTGCTCAAGTACAAACTAAAGAATGGGAGGAACATTACAGATTTTTATTTATTTATTTATTTTTACTAATTTCTTACTTCACTCACCTTCAGGTGAGTTATGAGGGGAACGTAGGCCCTCTGGTCATTGATCATTTGTCCACATGGGTGACCCCTCAGGTCTCCATTGACCAGGCAGCATTTATGCTTCAAGCCAGGTGGCATTCTGCTCACTGGAGGGCCTGGAGTTTTGGAAAAGATGCCCATGATATCACCTGCCCATGGCGTACATGCAGTCATGTTGTGTTGGGCTGGTTCTACTGTTCTGGCACGCTGTTTGGAGGCTAAGTTTCATTCCGTTTTACTTTCAAGACCACCAGACTATATTTTTATCTTTGTCTTTGTAGCTTAGAGGTGGTGGAGATGGAAGTAGTGGTGGTGGTGAAAGAGGTACGTGTATGTGGGTTATATGGCTCTTTCCCCTACTTCTGGCCAAGATTATCTCTTCCTTCAGTCCTGCCACATTTCTGTCTTAGAACAATGAGTCTAAGATAAGGAAAAGGAAGAAACATATAAAACAAATCAGCCAATATCCCAGAATACCCTATTAGATTTGCCTGCCAAACCCACAAGTGTCTTTGACAGAAGGCTATTTTTTGTTTTTTTAATATATTATTGTGTTTTAGGTGAAAGTTTACATATCGAATTAGGTTCCCATTTAACAATTTTATGCAAATTGTCTCATGACATTGGTTACTATTTTCACAATGTGTCAGCATGCTTATTATTCCCATTCTGCTTGTTCTGTTTCCATTGATCTAGCTTTCCTTCCCCTCCTTGCTTTCTCACCTCGCTTTTGGGTGAATGTTGACCACTTGGTCTCATATAGTTGATTGTTTAAGGAACACATTCTTACAGGTAATATTGTTTATTTCATAAACCAATCTATTATTCAGCTGAAAGGTGACCTCCAGGAGTGGCTTCAGTGTCAAGTTCAAAGGTTGAAAGTGTATCTTAGGGCAATAGTCTCAGGGGTTCCTCTAGTCTATATTGGTCTAAGACCTGGCCTTTTTTAGGAATTTGAGTTTTGTTCTACATTTTCCTCCCACTCTGTTCAGGACCTTCTATTGTGTCCCTGGTCAGAATGGTCAGTAGTGGTAGTGGTAGCTGGGTTCCATTTAGTTCTTCTGGTCTCAGGTTAGAAGAGGCCATGGTTTATGTGGGCTACTAGTTCTGTGGGCTAGTTTCTTCTTTGAGTCTTTGGCTTCCTTCATTCTCTTTTGCTCCAGCTGAGTAGAGACAGTAGTTGTATCTTAAATGGCTGCTCACATACTTTTAAGACCACAGATACTACTCAACAAACTAGGGTGTAGAACATTAACTTTATAAACTATGTTATGCCAATTGAGTAAGTTATCCCACAAGACTATGGTCCTAAGCATTTTAACCCAGTAAACCAATCCTGGGAGTTGTTTGGATATGTCTAGGAAGTCTCCATAACTGTGCCTCTATGTGCTTTATTATATATATGGATATATATGCAGGACACACAAACACATATTTACATATGCTGGTGGCGCAGTGGTTAAAATGATCGACTGCTAACTGAAAGGTAGGCGGTTCAAAACCATCAACGACTCTGTGGGAGAAAGATGTACGATCTGCTTCTGTACCGATTTACTGCCTTGGAAAACCTATGGCATCACTAGGAGTCGGAATTGACTCCACAGCAGTGTTTTTTTTTACAGGCTCTCTATGAGTTGGAACTGACTTGATGGCAACAAGTTTGGTTTTGGTTTATAGATACACCTATACCTTTGGCATAGTGGTTAAGAGCTCGACTGCTTACCAAAAGGTTGGTGGTTCAAATCCACCAGCCACTTCTTGAAAGCTCTGTGGGCAGTTGTACTCTGTCCTATAGGGTCATTATGCTTTGAAACCGACTCGAAGGCACCCAACAACAACAACATACCTTCATGAGCATGCACTCACATATGCCTTCCTATACACATATATTGCATACACTTCAACCTATGTAACCACACACATATTTTTTGCTTGTTTTTACTATTGTTGCAAAATTGTTTATTGTTATAACATTTACCAAACTTGTCCCTGTTTCTTTTGTACTTCTTAGTGTCTTCATTTACCTTGGTCAAGTTGTGTAGACTTCACCTACATGTGGTATTTCCTTTCCCATCACCAAAACTAACAAGTGTCTACTATTTAGAAAGTGATTCTCCCTCCCTCCCCATCCCATCCCTGGTAACCATCAAAGAACATTTCTTTCTGTGTGTATATTTATTCCTAACTTTTTATAATAGTGAGACCATACAGTGTTTGTCCTTTCGTAACTCACTTATTTCACTCAGCATAATGTTCTCAGTATTCATCCATGTTATAAGATGTTTTGTGGACTCCTCATTATTTTTGATAGTTGTGTAGTATTCCATTGTACATATGTACCACATTTTGTTTATCTATTCATCTACTGATGGGCACTTAGGTAGTTTCCATCTTTTTGCTATTTTGAATAATGCTGCAATGAATGTAAATGAAAATATGTCTATTTGTGTTACTGTTCTTATATCTCTTGAATATATACCTAGGAGTGGAATTGCTGGATCATAAGGTCTCTCTATTTCTAGCTTTGTGGGGAAATACTATATAGTTTTCCATAATGGTTGTACAATTTTATAATCCCACCAGCAGTGTATAAGAGTTCCAATCCCCCCACAACCTCACCAGAATTTGTTGTTTTCTGTTTTTTTTTGATCATTTCCTTTTTACAGGGGAGATATGGTATCTCATTGTAGTTTTGATTTTCATCTGTCTAATGGAAACCCTGGTGGTGTAGTGGTTAATAGCTACAGCTGCTAACCAAAAGGCTGGCAGTTCCGAATCCACCAGACTCTCCTGGGAAACCCTATGGGGCAGTTCTACTCTGTCTTAGTGGGTTGCTGAGTCAGAATTGACTCAACAGCAATGGGTTTGTTTTTGTTTTTTTGGTAATGGCTAGTCATCAAAAGCATCTTTTTGGGTATTTGTTGGTCACCAGAATGTCCTCTTTGGTGAAGCGTCTGTTATGGATTGAATTGTGTCCCCCAGAAATATGTGTTGCAAATCCCAACCCCTATATCTGTGGTTATAATCCCATTTGGGAATGAGTTTTCTTTGTTATGTTAATGAGACAGTATTAACGTTGAGTCTGTCTTAAGTCAATCTCTTTTGAAATATAAAACAGATTAAACAATCAAGTGGAAGAAACAAGGATGGAGGAAGAGAGATGCCAAGCCACATGAAGATAGCCCAGGAGCAGAAGATCTAGAGACAAGGACCTTCCTCTTGAGCCGTCAAAGAGAGAAAGCCTTCCCTTATAGCTGGCACCTTGAATTTAGACTTCTAGCCTCCTAAACTGTGGGAAAATAAATTTCTGTTTGTTAAAGCCACCCATTTGTGTTATTTCTATTATAGTAGCACTGGATAACTAAGACAGTGTCTGTTCATGTTCTTTACCCATTTTTTGATTAGCTTGTTTGTCTTTTTTGTTGTTGAGTTGTTGAAGTTTTCTGTATATTTTAGAGGTTAGACCCTTGCCAGATTTGTCATTGCCAAAGATTTTTTTTTTTTCCCCAGTCTGTATGTTCTCTTTTTACTCTTTTGGTAAAGTCTTTTGATGCGCATAAGTATTTAATTTTTAGGAGGTCCCAATTATCTAAATTATCTTCAATTGTTTGTGCATTTTTAGTTGTGTTTAACAGGCTATTTATGCCTAAAATTAGGTCCCCTAGTTTTGTTCCTATACTATCTTCCAGGAACTTTATAGTTTTAGCTTTAATATTTAGGTCTTTGATCCATTTTGAGTTAGTTTTTGTGGATAGTGTGAGGTATGAATCCTGTTACGTTTTTCTACAAATGGTTAACCGGTTTTGCCAGCACCATTTTATAGAAGGACTGTTTGTTTCCCACTGGATGGACTTTGACCCTTTGTTGAAGATCAGCTGCCCATAGATGGCTGGATTTACTTCTGGGTTCTCAATTCTGTTCCATTGGTCTATGTGTCTGTGATTGAACCAGTATCAGGCTGTTTTGATTACTGTGGCTGTATAGTAAGTTTTGAGATCAGGAAGTGTGAGTCTTCCTACTTTGTTCTTTTTCAGTATTTCTTTAGTTATTCAGGGCTTCTTTCCTTTCCATGAAGCCCTCGTGGCAAAGTGGTTAAGAGCTTGGCTGCCAACCAAAAGGGCAGCAGTTTGAATCCATCAGCTGCTCCTTGGAAACTGTATGGGGCAAGTAACCCTATGAGACAGTTCTACTCTGTCCTACAGGGTTGCTATGAGTCGGAATCAACTCAGCAACAACAGTTTTGGGTTTTAGTTTTCCTTTCATATAAAGTAGGAGATTAGTTTTTCCATTTCATTAAAGAATGTTATTAGTTGTTGGGATTTGGATGAGAATTGCATTATACCTATAGATTGCTTTGGGTAGTATTGACATTTTCACAGTATTAAGTCTTCCAATCTATGAGCATGGGTTGTTGTTCCTTTTATGTAGAAAACTTTCTGTTTCCTGCACTAGTATTTTATAGTTTTCCTTGTATAAGTTTTTTACGTCCCTTGTTAGGTTTATTCCAAGGTATTTTATCTTTTTAAGGGTTATAGTAAATGGTATTGTTTTCTTAATTTCCATTATGGAGTTCTCCTTGTTATTGTGGAGGAACACAACTGATTTTTGCATGTTGATCTTATACACTGCCCCTTTGCTGGATCCTACAATTAGGTCCAGTAATTTTCTTGTGGAGTCTCTGTTCTATGCATAAGATCATGTCATCTGCAAATAGGGATAGTTTTACTTCTTCCTTTCCAATTTGGATACTTGGTCGCTACGCGTCAGAATTGACTCGATAGCAACAAGTTTTTTTTTTTTTTCCAATTTTCCCTTTCTTGCCTTATCAGTCTAGCTAGGACATCCAGTACAATATTGAATAAGGGTGGTGATAAAGGGCATCCTTTTCTCATTCCTGTTCTCTAGAGGAACGCTCTCAATCTTTGTCTGTTGAGAATAATGTTGGCTGTTGGTTTTGCATATATGCCCTTTATTATGTTGAGGAATTGCCCTTCTATTCCTATTTTGCTGAGAGTTTTTACTAGGAAATGAGAGAGCTGGGTGTTTTTATCCCTTTTTCAATTCTAGCCTCTAGCATGATATCTAATAAAGCATTGTAACGTTGCTAAAAATATATATCTTATTGGCCAAAGACAAAGTGAGGTCCCCCTAATAAAATCTTAGAAAAGGGTCATCAGTTATTAAATACTTAAGAGTCTCTCATAGTACTTTTCTTTTTTTTTTGGAACTAAGAAGTTCCGTTATGAAAAAATTATTGGCACAAATCTATTCCAATTACTGCTAGTTTGGGATATGTAGAGAGATCATTTGACAGAAAAACTAGGAGAGGAGGAAATAACAGAGATTTTTTTCTCTGAGTGTATGATTTCAGAGTTGCAAATGTGGGATGTATTCTGTTTCAAGGTCATTTAAAAAAGAAATTCATTTGTTAGATTTTGGAGTTATAAATATAAACAAACAAGACAAAGAAAAAAAATCCTAATATTTTAAAAGTTGGTACTTGTGTTTGTTATAAAACTCCCAGTGAGCATTATACACATGGTATATTAGCTATTACTGTGACTTTGTTGTTAGATGCCATCAAGTCAATTTCAACTCATAGTGACCTCATGTGACAGAGTAAAACTGCCCCATAGAGTTTTCTAGGCTGTAATCTTTATGGGAGCAGATCACAGGGTCTTTATCCTGCGGAGCCACTGGTGGGTTCGAACTGTTACTTTTTTGGTTAACAGCTGACTATTTAACCATTGCACCACCAGGGCTCCTTATTGCTTTAAAAAAGTAAAAGAAAGAAAAACAAACAAACAAGCAAAAAACTCATATATGCCTTAATGGCATACAACATGGAGTGTTTATTTTTCTTGTTCATGCGTCTGTGGGTTGTTAGGGCTGGCTCTGCTTTAGGCTGCACTTTGGGTTCAGATCTGTAGCACCTGTCTGCACATTCTCCTTGGACCAGCAGCTATCCCAGCAGAAAACTGGAGCATAAGCCAAACCCTGCAATGTGATTTAAAAGCTACTCTCACTCAGGTCCACTAATATTCCACTGATCGGTGCAAGGCACATATCCAGCCTAGAGCCAATGGAATGGAGAAATGTTATCCTGGTGTATGTGTGTTTGGTGTAGGGGGCAGGGGACATGATAAGCAGAAGGAGGAAGAAGAGAAGGAATAATTATGAACAAATGACGTGAACTCTAAAATGTTTGTGTCTAAAACAACTTTGTTGGAAGTTAAGATGACTCAAAAAGTGACCAGGAATGACCAGACCCTGACATCAAAGAATCACGTAAAGAGTTTCAATAAAATAATTCCATAAAAGTGAGTAGGCAGAACCGTATTTTAAAATCAATATAGTATTTAAAATACTATAGATAATTTTAAATGTATATACATAAAAAAGTTTTAAAAGCTCAAAAATTAATATATGAAGCATTTAACAAATTTCTCCACATATCTAGTTAAACTGCTGAATTATAGGAAAAGAATTTTATGTTATTATCATATAACATACAACATGGAGTTGGTGTCCAGGATGGGTGTCCCAAGTCAGCAGAAGCTCTACTCCTCACAGTCACTCAGGAACCCAGGCCATTGGAGGCTCTGCCACCTTCAGGTTCACTGTGATTTTCCCCATCCAAGTCAAAAATCCATTGCCATGGAGGTGACTCTGACTCAGGAACACTATAGGACAGAGTAGAATAAGATTTCCAAGGCTGTAATCTTTATGGAAGCAGACTACCACCTTTCTCTCTAGGAGCAGCTGGTAGGTTAGAACCGCCGACTTTTAGCAGCTGAGAGCTTAAGCATTGTGCCACCAAAACAAAAACCCATTGCCATCAAGCTGATTCCTACTCACAGCGACCCTATAAGACAGGATAGAACTGCCCCATAGAGTTTCCATGGCTGTAATCTTCATGAAAGCAGACTGCCACATCTTTCTTACGAGGAACGGCTGGTGGGTTCCAATGGCTGACCTTTTGGTTAGCAGCCGAGCACTTAACCACTGCACCACCACGGCATCTAAATTAGTTAGATGGGAAAAGACCATGAAGATTTTATGGGCCAGACCTGGGAATGGCACGTATCACTTATGATTGCAATCCATGGAGACATCTAACAGCCAAGGTGGCTGGGCAATACAGTCTATCTGTGCACACAGGAAAAAGCGAGCAGACTTAAATGAATGGTTTAGCAATCTCTGTTAAAATCTGTAGCAGTCAATAATTTCAAGTTAGTAATGTATATGTTGCTGTTGTTGTGTGCCTTTGAGTCAATTCCAACTCGTAGCAACCCTATATGACAGAGTATACCTGCCCTAGGCTGAAATCTTTCTGGGAGCAGATCACTAAGTTTTTTCTCCCTTGGATCTGCTGAATGAGTTGGAACAGCCAATTTTTCAGTTAGCAGCCCAGCACTTAAACACTGTGTCACCAGTGCTCCTCATACGTGTGTGTGTGCGCGCACGCGCATGTGCATGTGTGTGTATGTATATATATGTATATATAAAATTTGGCTCTTCTAGTTGGGAATTGGTAGAATGACTTTATAGCATACATTGCCTTATATTTACGTTTACATAGTATTTTTTTAATATTGGATAAAAGATAATTATATTAAAAATAACCCATGAGAAATCAATTCTTTTCTTTGAGATCAAGCACCTAAAATGTGAGAGAGGGAAATAGAAAAGTAGTAGGTTCAGATTCAGCAAGAAAATCTATAGTTTTTACTTTTTATGGCATATTGCCTTAAATATGATATATGCTGATAAAAATTTGTTGAGTAGATTTCAGTAATAAGAACACAGTAAAATACATAACCATTACACATTTTAAAAATAAACAAGAAACAGTTAGACCTTATGGAGTTCCATGATCTAGATTGTTATGACTGAACGTATTTTAACACTAAATAAATTTAAATCATTCAGTGACCTTTTGTTTTTTCCTTTCATTTTCTTTTCTTTCTCTCTTTTTCTTTTTAAATAAAACCCAAAGGCAATTTATCTCAGGACATTGTAAAATATACTCTAATTGCTTACCTTTCATCCATGACTAACTACATGGCCTTTATTTTTCACAAAATCTGGGAAATTTAAAATTGTTTCGTGTAGGTTTAGAATTTGGTGCAATAGGATATTTGCTAATGATAAACTTTTGAACAACACCCTACTTTTAAACAAATTGAAGTAAAGAAAGTTTTTTTTTGTATTTTTTTATTGTATTTTAGATGGAGTTTTACAGAACAAACTAGCTTCTTATTAAACAATTAGTACACATATTGTTTTGTGAAGTTGGTTACCTACCCCATGACATGCCAACACTCTCCCCTTCTAACCTTGGGTTCCCCATTACCAGCTTTGCTGTCCCCTCCTGCCTTCTTATCCTTGCTGCTGGGCTGGTGTGCCAATTTAGTCTCGTTTTGTTTTATGGGCCTGTCTAATCTTTGGCTGAAATGTGAACTTCAAGAATGACTTCATTACTGAGCCATAACGGTGTCCAGGGGCCATACTCTCAGGGTTTCTCCAGTCTCTGTCAAACCAGTAAGTCTGGTCTTTGTGTGTGTGTGTGTGTGTGTGTGTGTGTGTGTGTGTGCATGTGTGTGTGTGTGAGTTAGCAATTTTGTTCTCCATTTTTCTCCAGCTCCATCTGGGACCATCTATTGTGATCTCTTTCAAAGCAATCAGTGGAAGTAGCCAGGCACTATCTAGATGTACTGGACTCAGTCTGGTGGAGGCTGTGGTACTTGCGGTCTATCGGTCCCTTGGACTAATCTTTCCCTTGTGTCTTTCATTTTCTTTATTCTGCCTTGCTCCAGACAGGGTGAGACCAGTGGAGTACCTTGGAAGGCCACTCAGAAGCTTTAAGACCCCAAGAAAGGTTTTATATCTAAAATATGCTTCTATTATTTTCCAGAATTTAACTGATGTAAAAAAAAAAGTATGATTTTCTAAATGTGCACCTTACATCAAACTCTTACTCCTAGTAAGAAATAGTGACTAAGTTTCCAGTATCAGAGGTCAAACACTTTTTTCTTAGTTAAGTTGCTTTAATTTCACTGAGAATTTACAAGATTTATAAGTATTTTTTCTGAATGTAGCCATTCTAAAATATTCAGCGTTAACTGTGTTTTTACTCCTCTATTTTAAAATATTGCCTCTTATCAATGCTTTCCAAAATGGAAAAGCCAAAATGCAAAAAAAGAGCAAAATGAACCATGTTTTATATAAAAAGATTACAAATTTATTTTAGGTTTTAAAACAGATACGAAGTTGATATATAAATTTCAGTAGGTAAGTATTTTATTCATACTTCCAATATGTAATTAACCTTGAATTAACTTCCAATGTGCTAAGTAGCAACAGAGCTACTTAAAGCAACATACAACAACAATTCGTTGCTGTCAAGTGCGACCCTATAGGACAGAGTAGAACTGCCCCATAGAGTTTCCAAGGAGTGCCTAGTGGATTTGAACTGCTGACCTTTTGGTTAGCAGCCATAGCACTTAACCACTACACCACCAGAGTCTCCTAAAGCAACATACATATTGACGTATTTAAGTACTCGCAATCAGGATAATTTACAAGGTTATTATTTTCAGACACTTTTTACCTTTTAGATATTTTATACTGTTCATGCATGTTTTACTTGGGGAGGGGCAGTCATTATCTAAAAATATAAACTGATTTTCAAAAAAACACAGCTTACTACTAGAAAGATATCAACATTCCCAGAGAATGTTAGGGCCAAGACAATCAAGGATGTAATAATTTCCTGGTCGACACCTTCCTGACTCCCTCCCCCTGAATGAGTTATATTGTATTTCTCTTTCATTGAAATGTTCATTTCTTTTTCCTTGAACAATCATAAAGCAATTCTTCCTTGACGGAGTCATCATAACATGTCCTACTGTATAATAATATTGTGTGGTACATTAATATATTCAGTATATAGTAAACTTTTAATAACCTCAATTGATCATACAGTTCAATAACTGCATATGGCAGGACCAAACTTACTCTCCAAGACTGCACATCATTTAAATTAAGTAATACCCTTGTCAGCCATTTTCTAGTGTTCTTTGTACATACTTGTCACACTCTGTTCAAAGTGTTCAGCTACCTATTCCCCTAACAGAATACGCTCACCTCAAGTGCCAAAAACAACAATGGCAACAGAATTAAAAAAAAAAAAAAAATTTAAAAAGGTGTCTTGTTTTTTTTTTTTTTTCATGTCTCTTTTACTGAACTGTGGAGCCCTGGTGGCACAGTGGTTAAGAGCTCGGCTGCTAACCAAAAGGTCAGCAGTTCGAATCCACCAGCCAGTCCTTGGAAGCCCTATGGGGCAGTTCTACTCTGTCCTACAGAGTCGCTATGAGTCAGAATCCACTCAATGACAACGGGTTTGGTTTATTTCTTTTTTTTTTTTTTAATTATGGAACTCTTCTCTAAGCTTCATCTTACTCATCTATAAAATGAAACTAATAATACTGTATACAACAAGATTAATGTGAGAATTACATGAATTCGTGTGTGGCATTCTTTTTGCTCTCTCCAATTCATTCCTCATGTTGAAGCTATTTATTAAATACAAATGTTTACATTTGTTCCTCTGCTAGAAAGCTTAGCTGATAACTTTAAGCTGACGATAGAATAAAGCAACATTCTTTAACATGGCAAATGATCCTCTCCTTGCATTGGCTCACTCCTTCTTTTTCAAATTTTCATCTTATGCTACATGTTACTAAACTCCTTTAAAATGTTAACCAGGCTTTCGTTTCTGCCTAGAACATTCTCCATACCAACTCTTTGCGCCTAAAAAGATTTCCCCAACCTTGCCTCTAAAGTCTATTTTGGGCACATCTCATGAGTTCTGACAGCACTCTGTACTTTTTCTATCATTGCCCTGATCACACTGAATTGAATCGTTTATTACCTTTCTACAGACTCTAACTTTTATTATGATAGGTCCATGTCTCTCTTGTTTAGCTTGAAATTGTAATACCTGGCACACTCCTGAAACAAAACAAAAATATTTGTTGTGGTGTTTACGTAATGTGCTAGATACTAATGATACAGTGACAAAAGGCAATGTCCTCTTTAATGAAATTATCACTGAATTCCAAGAGACTGTGGCCACGGGAAGCAGAGGAAGCCAAGTGGGGGTAAAGAAGGGTGGTGAGTGGGAAACCCTATATCGTTGGTTACCAGTTGTTCTGTCTCCTGCTATGAAGCTGCTTTCTCATACCCTCTGTTCACTGATCTCCGACAGGAGTCCAAGATGGTGGATCCATGCTGCAGTAGCTGATAGGGGACCTCTGCATGTATCTTTCCTCGCTGTCTGTTCTCGGTCAGTTTCTTATTCCATTCAGTGCTTGGCTGAGTTCTTTATCTCCTCATTTGATGCTTAAAGTTTCAGGATTGACATGTGACTCTGCTTGACTTAGATTTTCTGATCTTTGCTGTGGAGGGACGGTATGGTGCTTCTGAGTATAGCGCCATGTTGCCCGGAAGTCGAAACTGAATTTTTAGTTTCATTTTAATTAATTTTAGTTTTGATTTTAAGAGCTACTTGTGACTAGAGTCTACCATATTGGATCCCTCTGATCTAGAGTGTTGATAATAAGCTGTTTATATTAACACAACATACTATTTCTCTCACACTTAACATTCTCGAGTTTACAGTTCTAGACTGGTGAGGATGCTCTGCTCCATGTGGGATTTTAGGGACTCAGATCTCTTCAACAAAAGTTCATCTTTGTTGCTTGTTTGATGCTGTCTCAGAACCATGTCTGTGTTCCATTTTGTAGAAGGTGATTTTCTTTTAAGGAAATGGTGCAGAAGTTGCCTACAAACACTTCTGCTCAATTTCTATTGGTGTGAAAGTGGTCAGATGATTTCACCTAGCTACAAGCGAGACTATGTGCCCAGATACAATCTATTACTTTTAGAAAAAGTAGAGAAATTTAGAAACAATGAACAGTCTACCATAGCATATGATAAATATAAGTTGTTATTGTTGTTTGTCTAGCTACAATGGATAAGCTATTTATTTTAGTAACAGTGATGAGCCACACATTTCTTCAGTTTAAAGCTCTGTTCTAGATCTCCTAGCCAGATCCTGAAGGTCTCAAAGAAGAGACACTAAGAGATTCCTTATCCTGTTACGTTGTTTTATGAGAGGACAAATGGTGTAACACACACCTGTTGTTTGCTGACCAACATCCATTCCTCTTGTTTAGTTGCTTTGTCTCACATTTTATTGGACATAATTTTTCTTCTGTTATCAATGTTATACTTTTTAGGTGGGATGATCTCCTATATGAATTTCAAGGGTGTAATTCTTGCAACTGTATAATTTTGCGGAGGAATTTCTATTTGAGTTTCAAAGGTGAGTCCACATGACTAACATAATCAGTACATCACATTCTGTGCTGAATGTAATTGATCCAGAAAAGGATATGTGACTTAAACATATACCATGCCTGAGTGTCTTATGAATTTTGCTTGGACTAAAGAGGGATATGATGCTTGGAACTGTGGCAGCTTTAAGGTGAGAGCCCGGGCTTGTGGCAGACTACTCTGAAGAGCAAAGAATACATGTTTGAATAATGCTTTTGAATACTTAAGTCATTCCTAATGCCTACAACTTGGACTTTTTACTTAATGAGCCAAAAGTTTTTGTTTTAATTCAATTAGTTTTGGGTTTTCTTGTTGCCAGAATTAGAAATATTCTTAATAATCCACAAAGAGATAGAGAAATATCTTCATCAGCAATAATCCCAGAACTTGGTTTTTTCAAACATGAAAAAAAGTTAAGTTTCATAATTGATAGACACATATTTTACCCATTAGTTTCTAGTCAGAAAATGGAAACCACTCTAGGAATTTCAGAGGAAACTTAATTCAACTAACTGATTGCGAATGTCTGCAAGGATTGAAGGAAAACCAAAAGGGATAGATGAGGTTAAGATGATATTAAAATATGCAAAAAGCTCCCACTATATCTAGACTGGAGAATAAAAGAGAAAATTGCATTGCCCAGAGCCCATAATCGCTGGGCAATAGGACATTATACATTACAGGAAGCAAAGAGTCTATATATCCTCTGATGCACAGGAACTTGCTCTTCCATGTTGTCTCTAGAAGCGGGGACTACAGCCTATGTCGCTGAAGTAGCTGGAGTGCCCACCATTAGAGCCACTGTCTGACACATTTAGAGCTGTGCTGCCTAAGGAGGAACACATTTGTCCGTCCTTGCTGCTGCAATGCTGAAGGCACTGCCAGGAACAGGGAAAACAAATAAATAAATAATACCTTATCTCTTTATTCCACCTTGCCATTTCTAGCCAGTGTCTTGCATGGGCAGAATCTAAAGGAAACTATCTTGCAAAGAAGCCAAGAACATGTAGCTTCTATGCCGTAAAAAATAAGAAATGGATCTAAGACAAACATATTAAAGACAAGCACATAATTAGCAGTTCTAGGGAGAGGAAGGAAACCCTGGTGGTGGAGTGGTTAAGAGTTCAGCTGCTAACCAAAAGATTGGCAGTTTGAATCCATCAGCCACTCCTTGGAAATCCTATGGAGCAGTTCTATTCTCTCATATACTGGTCGCTTTGAGTTGGAGTCAACTCGACGGTGCATAACAGGAGAGAAAACTTCAAGAGAATAATGTGACTTTTCCTTGCATATCTTACTTTTAAATCTGAAAAAGGAGAGGCCTTACGTGGATTATTTTATTTTTCTTCATTCCTAAAGAATTATATTGGAAGAGTTTATCTAACAACCACCATAGCGGCAGACATCCTTTCTTCTAACTTTTAAATAAATATTGCCAATCATAAACAATTTTAGAGGGCTGAAAATATGCCCTTAGAAGAGAGGCTCACGGATTACAGTTAGACAGTGATTTATTTTCTCATGGTCAATCATAGCCCCTCATTCAATCTACTGTGACTATAATAAGGTTCACTTAAACTTCTTAATGTGCTCAGCTCAAAAACCATAACCACTGAATTTGAGAAACAAAATTCAAAATATCCACCAAAGGTGTGGCAATATTCCCTGATAAGTGGCTTTGTACATGTCAGGCATTGAGAGTTCTTAGTCTCCTCCAACAGCTCTTGCAGTACCTCTCTCATTTCTTCTTTCACAACACAGTCCCTTTGAGACACACCAGTTTGTACACACCTATGAAATTCACTATGCCTAATAAAGTCATGTGGTGCAAACAGTTAATGCACTCGGTTAAAGGTTTGAGTAGACCTAGAAGCACCTCAGAAGAAAGGCCTTGCCATCAACTTCCAAAAACTCAGTCACTGAAAACCCTATGGAGCACAGTTCTACTCTAACCCACATGGGGTCAACAAGAGTTGGAATTGACTCAACAGCAACTGGTGGTGAATAGAGTTGGGGTGTGTTTCAGTTTAGATCACAGTTCCTGGTGCAAACTGTTAATCTTCAAGATCGAGTATAACCTGTTTGGAGAAGGTTTTTTTTAAAGAAGATTTTTTAAAAAATTATTTTCTAATACTGCATCCACGGCAATTATTCAAGAACACAGTTTAGTTACTCTTTTGGTTGTTTGGTTTACATACCAGATAGAGAAATCATGTCATAAAGAAGTTGTCATTGCTTTAAAAAAAATGTACCTGAGAAAGAGCTGAGATGTGCCGGGATTAGGATATATTGCACGAAGATGTGGTCACTTGGTGCAATTCTTCTGGGTTTGCCTTTGAGAACACTATTGTGACAGAGAAATTAAGTCTGTCACCATTTACCTCAGAATGATCCAAAGAAAAATGAACATTGCATTTCTCTGAAAATACAGATTGACATAGGAAAGGTTGACAGAATCAATGAATCTCCTCTCTAATACATTTTTGCCACCTCAGCATAGCTGATTAACCTAATGGATTGTTTTGTAGTGGAAGCATTTTTTTTTCTCTGTATACTAAAATGACATATGGAACCGTCCCACTTTAATGGTCACTTAACCTTCACTCTGTGAAAGACTTAAGTGAATTCAAACATTTGTATTAAAATCCATACCATCTATTTCAGACATTGAGTAGCTATAAGCTTTGCTGGGTTCACATACAAGTAGCTACCATTTTTGGAGACTCCTTTGCCTAGATCTGAGGGCACTTTCATTGTCTGGAGAAATTCCACCCATGATCCTATTTAGTTTTTATCATTCATTCTCTATTTTTCAGTTTTACTTGCTTCAATCTTATAAGAACGTTATAATAAAGGGATGTATAGAAATATATTAGAGACTTCTTGTGCTAATTCTCAAAAACATTATATATTTTAAAATGATCACAGAGAAAGGACAATGTTAATTTGCAAAACATAAGTCATTCATATTAGAATTTTATGTGGTATATAAATTATTTTGGTGAAAACAGTGAGTGCATTCATTAATTCAGAAAACATTTATTAGACAGTTATTTCATTCCAGACATTTTATTAGATACTGGGGTTATAAATAAAAGAATTTTCCTCACCTTCCAGAGTTCACAGTCTAATAAAGAAAAAAAAATCCAAGAGGTAAATAATTGTAATATACAGTGATAACTGTTAAGATAGAGGCAAATGTAGAGAACAAAGAATAATAACTTCAGTCCCAAAATTCAGACTTTGTCCAGGAAGATTGCTAGAAGGAAGCCATGCTGAATTTCAAGATGATAAGAAGGAGAATCAGAAATAGTGAATAATACAAGGAATTAACTTGGAGGAAGAGAACAGCTGTGCTGGATGTGATATGAGATTAGACATAATAAGAATCAGATTTTCCTATGCAAACAGTGATATTATTGGGTTGCTTTTAAGCCCTATTTCAAATAGGCGATGCTGTTAAAGAAACCTTTCTGGGACTGTGGGTGCAAAAACAGAACAGAAAAAAGAGCTTAAGATGATGTTAAAAAGACAAACTCAGTGGCATCTGGGGTCTTAAAAGCTAGCGAGCAGCCATCTAAGATGCATCAATTGGTCCCAACTCGCTGGAGTAAAGGAGAATGAAGAACACCAAAGTCACAAGGAAAGCATTAGCCTAAGAAACAGAAAGGGCCATATAAACCAGAGACTGCACAAGCCTGAGACCAGAAGAACTAGCTGGTACCCAGCTACCACCAATGACCGTCCTGACAGGGAACACAACAGAGAGTCCCTGATGGAGAAGGAGAAAAGTAGGGTGCAGAACTCAAATTTTAGTAAAGAGACCAGACTTAATGGTTTGACTGAGACTAGAGGAAACCCAGAAAGCCTGGCCCCCAGACTGTATGTCAACCCAGAACTAAAACAATTCCCAAGGCCAACTCTTCAGACAAAGATTAGACTGGACTGTGGGACATAAAATGATACTTGTGAAGCGTGTCCTTCTTAGCTCAAGTAGATACATGAGACTAAACGGGCAGCTCCTGTCCGGAGGTGAGATGGGAAGGCAGAGAGGGTCAGGAGCCGGCTGAATGCACATGGGCAATCTGGGGTGGAAAGGAGGAATGTGCTGTCACAGTACAGGGAGAGCAATTAGGGTCACATAACAATGTACGTATAAATTTTTGTATGAGAGACTAACTTGAACTGTAAACTTTCACTTAAAGTACAACAATAAAATAAAAAAAAGACTCAGGCCTCTGCCAGGAGAGCAGGTTTTATGTAAGGTGCTGGTCTCAAATCCAACCTAGCATCAAGGTTGTTTTTAAAGGGTCTAATTCAGTCTAGTCTGGAAGCTCCGTTAAACCCGTCCACCATGGTTGACCCTGCTGGTATTTGAAATACCAGTGGCATAGCTTCCAGCATCAATACAACAGACAAGCCACTACAAACTAACAGGTGGGTAGTAGATGTACTATCTTGCATTTTGCTACGGTGCTGGGATCTTTGCCACCGGTATGTCAAATACCAGCAGGATATTTGACTAAGACTAGGAAGGAAGTTCTAGCAATCTACTTTGAAAAATTAGCCAACAAAAACCTTATGGATCTCAATAGAATATTGTCTGATACAATACTGGAAGATGAGTCCCCTAGGTTGGAAGTTACTCAGTACACACAGTGGCAGCAACAATGGACTCGAGCATACCAATGATTGTGAAGATGATGCAGGATCCGGCAACATTTTACATGGGGTCACCATGAGTGGAAGACCACTCAACGGCAACCAACAATCATCCAGTCTAGAGGCAGGAGAACAGGCAAGGTGGTGGTGGCAATAGGGAAGGGCAGGAGACCCCTACAATCAAGCTATATAAATGACTGCTTACGTTAAGACTAGCCCATCCCAGAGAGACTTTGATTCCCCATGAGCCAGTGGTGCACAAGCAAATGACATAGCTAGATGCAGAACTTTCAAATGAGAAGCTCTCCATCCCTTTCCTTGAATTTGCAGATCTTTGCTTTGGGTTCTGTCTCTGCACTCTGAAAAATGCATGCTCACTGACACAGCTCTCAAAGAGAAAGGAAGCAGGTCACAGTCAGCCAGAACACTGCAAATAGCAGTACTGAAATTATTCTCCGGGTTGGTGAAGCCCAGTTCTGCCAAGAAAGAGCTTCCGTCAGGCTTCCTAATGAATGCTGAAGTTCCTTTAAGTCAGCACTTCTACCAGAAACCTGGTTTTTAAGGAACTCTGAACAAAAATTCTCTGTGATTCTGCCAGAATTGTGTTGGTCTGCTTGGCTCAAAGAGGCTGTTAATTTCTCACTATTGGTAGGGTTATAAAAGAGAAAAATAGGCAAACTGAGCAAAGAAAAGGGAGGCATAATGATCTTCAGTCATTTCCTCATATGTTTTATACCACCATTTCAAACAAAATAAATCCATTAATCAAATAAAGTTGCTTGCTTTTAAATATAGTTTCCACTGGTATAAGAGTACCGAATAAAAGATTATTAACATTTATTAAAACATTAGCCAATGTTTTCAGAGTGCATCATACACTATCTTAACTCTAAACCCTTTAATGCCATTCTCTAAGTCTCTTGCCTTATATCTTTTGGAAACTTATTCATTTTTTATTGTTCAATTAAAACAACCCTTCATCCATTTGGCCTTCCCTGAGTCCACTTTTCTAGGAAGAATTAAATGCACCATTGACATATGACTAGTAAATCTATTATGATACATATTTTGATTTTTACTGTTAATATAACTAGATTTTTGCATGTATTTTTCCTAATAGAGATTACACAATTTTAATAATAGGGTATATTTATTGAATTTTTTCTGGATGCATTATATGATTATTTCAATTAATTCTTAGAAGACTCCTGTGAGGTAGATGCTTTTATTAGCCCAATTTACAGATGTAGAAACTGAGGCACAGAAGGGACTTGCTCAAGATCACACAGTCAATCAAGCTGCTGAGCAGCTTTTAAACACAAAAAATCTGACTACACAGGTCTATAAAACAAACCATCACACATGTAGTTCAACCACGTATATGAGGCTAAATGGGCACACCAACCCAGGGGCAAGGACAAGAAGGCAGGAGGGGAGAAGAAAGCTGGACAAATGGAAATGGGGGGCCCAAGGTCAAGAAGAAGAGAGGGTTGACAACTCACAGATTGGTAACTAATGTCACAAAACAATATATGTATTAATAGTTTAATGAGAAATTAATTTTCTCTGTAAATTTTCACTTAAAGCACAATTAAAAAAAGTCTGACTACAGATAATATCTTAACCACTAAGCTCTAAATGATACATTCTATATAAAAGAAAACTTTACATAAATACACAAAATCAAAAGGCCCAATTTTTAGGTGCAATGTAGTAAAAGAGAAGACTATCCATTTATGCTCAAATATAATCATGTGTTTCCTCCTGTTATCAAAATGCAGCAGCATCGTTAACTTGCCATCTGTATAAGTGACACTTAGACACAGAACATGCTTTATGGTAATTTTTCTTCTTTACTTGCATTTTGTCACTTTCCTTGGAATTAGGTCACAAATATTCTATAAAGACAGGCTTGAAACGAGATATAACTTTCTGAAAATTACTCTTTTGATCAAAATGTTTTCTGGGAATTTGCATTAAATTCTAGGCACCTTCATTTAAGGGAAGATCCTAATACGCTTCTTCTAACACCTCTAATCTGAAATCTTTCTTCTCATTACCTTCATGTTCATGAGAAGGAAGTTAATCTTCAGTTATTTTTAATTGCACTGCCTTATGGCTTTTTACTGTATGCATTGTGCAGTTAAAGCTTTCTGCTGTATTTGTGTGTGTTATTTCTGAGGAATGGATTTATTCTATTTTATTCATTTTTAATTTGTGCTCCTGGAAGGAATAAGGCTCAGAAAAATGCTAGGAATTATACAAGACATTTAAAGTGAATATGCGTGCTACTACTAAAAATTAGGTGAGATTAAAGATTCAGAAATCTGTTTAGTTCTATAGCAAAAGCATCTGTTTCCATTTCAGAGAGGAAAATGTTACTTGGTTAAGTAGGACTTCTTGCCAAATAATGACGTCATCCTTGGTTATGACCTGACATTCTACTTTCTGCTTTGATTTTATACTGACTTGGGGTTAAAGTTTTTTCCATGGCATTAGATTGTCATGGTCACAATTATGTTTAGCAATTATCTTTAGGATATATGCATGTGAAATGGATTATATTAATGCAAAGGTTGTTTTCCAAAAGTTTGTAACTCTAGTTGGAGCTGTCAGTAATACAAATAGCAGCAGTGAACAAAGCCTATATAAATGACTTTTCATTTATGTAATTTATGAATTTCTGCAATTTTAATAATTGTTTTATTAATCTACCATGTGAAGGATGATGGAAAACTGCTGGATATGAGATTATATTCAGAATATTCTTATCCAGATTAATGGATTATTTTTTAATCCTTTAGAACACATTTTTAGGCTCAAATCTCTAATTTGTGTCATTTATTGTTTACTATTAGGAGCCCTGGTGGTGCAGTAGTTAAGCACTGGGCTGCTAACCAAAATGTTGATGGTTTGAATCCTCCAGCTGCTCTGCAGGAGAAAGATGAGGCAGTCTGCTTCTGTAAAGATTACAGCCCTTGAAACCCTATGAGAGAGTTCTACTCTGTCCTATAGGGTCACTATGAGTTGGGCTCCACTTGATGGCAATGGGTATTATTAAGCATTATTGAAGTTCCAGATCGCTTTATTTTCTGAATAAATAAATATAGGAAAAGATGTTTAATGATAAAATACAAATATCTAGGCATAATTATTTAAACATAGAATAAGGAAAGCCCTGATTAATATGAGGATAAAATAGGTTGTAATATCAAACAGAGATATATCAAGTGTGTAGTCTCGGTTCTGGAATTCTGACAATAAATTAAAGTCTGCATATTTATTAAATTTAACGTTGAACAAGACATATCTAAGGAACTGCATTATAGGAAGAGGTGACTGAGTATGATGTTTAGTCAGTAGTGTACTGCTTATATGAAAGAAGTCAGAGACAAGTTAGAGAAAGGTAGGTTACTCACGTGTCATTGAACATTGTAATAAACGATTCAGGGCAGGAAATTGAGTTTGAATTTTAAGTCGGATTTCTGCATTATCTTTGTTGTTATAAGTATAGAATCTATTGGTCTATTTGGAGCAATTAAAATGTTTTGAGATACCAGTAAGTACTCATCAATTTCTTAAGTTTAAAATTTTCTTTGTACATTACTGACAGCTCTATTTGTTCTCATGGAAAATATTGTATTTTTCTTTTGATACAAAACGTATCCGGTTACATGTTAAACTTTTGGTTCTCCTTGAATGTGCTCTTCCCTTTTTTTTTTTTTTTTATATCACATAAAATTGACTAGCCATGTCTTGTGAAATACCATCAGTCTATGAATATTTATCCACCGAGTCACTGCAGCTTACGTTCATTCCTTCAGATCTCCTGTACTGGAAAAGGTCATACTTTCACTCCGGAATTGCCAATTTTCCCTGAAGCCTACGGGTCTCACAAGTGCCGTTCACATGAAACATGAATCAATCCCAAATGGATCCTCTTCGTTTTCTTGATGCCTGTTCAGTTCACATTTCTAAATGTAGTTGGTATTACATGTCAGACTTAATCTAACACTCTATTCCTTAGAGTAATGTAATGGTTCATTAATAGACACACGCACATTCACACACAAATCACTTTTGCCCAGGCAACCTGCATGATCATG
The DNA here is from genome assembly GCF_000243295.1 of Trichechus manatus latirostris. Classification (NCBI taxonomy): domain Eukaryota; kingdom Metazoa; phylum Chordata; class Mammalia; order Sirenia; family Trichechidae; genus Trichechus; species Trichechus manatus. The sequence goes on from NW_004444031.1 coordinate 5,380,658, forward strand.
TCCTAGAGGTTCACCTTAGTAATTTCTTCCTGCCTTTGTTTATGGAATGACATGACATAGGTGTTGTCAGCTGTCTGTGCATTTTATAACCATATAGTAAGATTGCAGCATCATAACTCATGTTCTTTTCTGCATTTTTATTGCAAATATTTGTCACCCTTAACACCAAGCATAAGTATTTATATTCTGTAGAATGAGTGACCCAAACTTTGAGAGATGAGTAGAATAGGCTGGTTGTAGTAGAAAAAGAAAGAATTAAATAAAATCTGAGAGTAGGCTTTGCAAAGTATTTGCTTTAAATATGAAAAAAAGAATATCCTTTACAATTCACAGATAAGTTTGAAATGTCTTGCAAAAGTACAAAATAAATTCTGGAAATGCTTTGGAATCCGTGCATACAAATTACACTGGTAACACCTGGCTTAAACTGGTTTACCCATAACAATTGCCACACAAACATGGATTATCACAGCATGCTTTTACTTCGCTATCAACCTACATGGTTGATTTGTAGCAGTAAAACTAGTCTCAAAATGTTAACTCACATAAAGGGCATTTCTTATAGCTGCTTAGAGTATATATACTACTGAATTTGCAAAAGTCTACATTTGAAGTGTAGAACTATTTATTTTAGCTTCTTTTTTTATCTTTTGTATTGGTTTGTTTATTTTCTTTTATCCCCATACCTGACTCCTCTTATATTCTCCCACTCAACATAGGAAACTATGTTAATGTGTTTATTATATATGTATTTCCTGATTGTGTTCTTTTCTAAATGTTATTTTGTGTGCAGATGTTAAATATACATCCATATAGATACACACACATATATATGGGATTATGTGACAAAATTCAACTACCTTTTTGAATTAATTAATGTTTTTATTATCATCTATGTTCCTAGGTTTATCTCTACTCTGTTGTTTCCAGCAGCTGCAGAATACCCTGTGATGTGCTTCCACCGCTGTTTACACATCTCTTCTTCCTGTGATAGAGACCCAAATGGTTTCCTAAGCCTCAGCTCTATCAAAAACACTTCAATGAATATCTACTTATATATTCTATTAAACATTTTTGTGATAATTTCCCCGAAATTTATAATGAGGAGCAGATTTGTGCGTATTTTATTTAACTAAGTAATTCAACCCTGCTCTCCAGCATGGTCTTACTAGTATACACTCCCATTGCTGGGAATCAGAGCCTCTACATCCCAACACTTGTCATTGTGCAGTTTCCTAACGTTTCTTTGCCAAATAGGAGTAAATTGGTATGTTACTATTGCTTTAATTTGTATTTCTCTGATTACTACCATTTTGAGGCACTCATCTTGTGCTTGTGAACATTTTAGGTTTTCTCTGCTGGAAAATGTTTGTACATTTCCTTTGTTTATTTTTGTTTTGGCACTCCAGGTTTTTTTCTTGTTGATTTTCAGATTTATTTGCATGCTCTTTGGCTTTTTTAGTTCTGTTTTGAATGTTTTATTTAAGTATTTGTCATTTTTCAAGGCATGGCATACAAGGCCTTCCCTCTATCTACTTTCACTACCGGCTCTGGTCTCTTCCAAATTCTCCAGCCACATCATAGTATTTGTGGTTACTCAAATGCATAAGATCATTTTTTTTTTAATGTCTATGTTTAGTAGCTTCCTCTCCCTCTGTGTCCTCCCCTCAATTTCTACCTACTAAATTTTTAAGACTATCCTTGTACTGTAGTACCTTAATCATATTTTTATCAAAGTAATAATAATACACTCAATACACTTTGCCCTTACACATCTGCACAAACCTACTATAAGTGTCTTGAAAGAACATGATATCTGGGATTCACATTTGTATTACCAATGTCTAGCAAGTAGTTATTAGTCAATAAATCTTTTATTGAATTTGTGAATGAATAAATAAGTAAAAAATGTTAATAATCTTCATTTATAATTCCTGTAAGATTCTGGAGTCTCAGAAACACTGGGACTTAAGCAGAGTTATTCTGATTCTTGAGCCCCTTTGAAAGTTTAGGTCCTGTTGAGAGGTTTATTCAGCTAGATTATGCTGCTATGGTTGGTGTTACCCTAACTGTAGAAGGAAGGCCTTTGCAAAGAGTTGGTGGAAGTCATTGGGTGGTGCAAATGGTTAAGCGCTGGACTACTAACAAAAACACTGATAGTTCAAACCCACTAAAAGGCACCTCTGAAGTAGGGCCTTGCGATCTGCTTCCACAATGTCACAGCCTTGAAAACCCTATGGAATGTTCTATTCTGCACACATGGGGTCACCATGAATTGGGTTCAACTTGACAGTAACTAACAACAACAACAAATATTAAATGAAAGAGTTGGTGGAAAGGTTCTATGAGTCTCACAGCAATGCTTAAGTAGAACCTCTATGGTAGTTAACAAGTATCGGCAGTTCTTCCTGTTAATCATTTGGAAGTTGACATACAGTTAATTCATAAATTTCACGTTATAAATACATATATAAAAACAGTGATATATATACATGTGTATATATATATACACATACAATTACACATTATAGTCTCATATGCTGAAGTTGAAAAATAAACATTTCTAGGTATTTTTTCAATGAGTTGAATCAGATGACCCTATAGCCAGGTGTTCTAGCAGTGGTGTAGATAGTTTGCATTTAGGAAAATACATTATAAACAAACTGCTAAATATAGCTTCTTCCAAAGGACATAAAATCCTAAAGAGCCATTGATTTGCACATTGCTTAGCAACGTATTCATAGCATCTCAAAAATTAGAAACTGAAGATGCAAAAGACATGACCCTATAGATGTTTCCATGTCCTGCTGTAAGGATGGAAACAAATTGTTTATTATACGCAACTTGAAAAAATATAGTCTAGGCAACCTATTAGCATGTAGTTTTGTTAAAAAGCATATTTTAGAAGAGTTTGAAGCTTTTCCTGCATTTTACATCTCTTTTTAGATTTGCAATGGCACCACGCTGAGAGGAATGGCTAAAATCTAGGAAGAAAGAATTAGAATTTAAAGCGATTTTGACGTATTTGAGAAATGGTTAGTAGTAATACTCTGTGTTGCTTTCAGTCTCCAATGTAGTGCTTGATCTGACTGCTAAAAACAGAACAAAGAAAATTCATTTAGATTTGAGCAAAAGTAATTTGGATCAAGCATAAGAAAAGTCTTTCTGGTTCAAAGAGAAGTTACACATGAAAGTGGATTATTGATGAAAGCTGTATTTTTCCATTCACTGAAAATCATTAAATATGGACAAACCATGATTTGGACCAAGAAGTTAAGATGCAGACAACAGAGTAAAATAGATGACCAAACTCTAAATGTCTGTTTCTTCTTTCTTCTGCTTTATATATCGACTTTATTTCTCTCTATCGTATACATAAAATAATTAACTTTACAAAAATGAACAAATACATATTATGTCTACATAAAATGAGTATCTTAATAAAATCATAGTGTTTGCTGTTTATTTTAAACTAGAAGAATTTGTTGAAGAACTTTTATTCCCTTATTATTTGTTTTCACTCTTCTTTTATAAAAAGCTAGCTGTGCTTCCCTGACTATTGTTGGTTGAACGGGAAAGTGGTTCTAGGCTCAAGGGGAGACAAACAAGAGACTGGCTGGTTGTTTACCAGGTGGTATAGGTGAAATATCCATTCAACTTACAGGAGATCAACCAATCAGTCTTTACAATTGGGAAGCTTAAATGTGAAACACAGAATCAGTTGTTTTGGGGCCAGACATTGACATACACTCAGGCAATCTGCAATCTCTCAATGGTGACACACAATAGATTAATTGAATTTGAAGCTGAAGAGGACAGAATGTTATGGAGGAAGGTAGAGTGTATATTTAATGGAGAAAAATTTTTCCCTTCAATTTTCCCCTGATCATAAGGGAATCAAAGTCCTATCAGCTTCCATATCATTGTGGGATGATGTCATCTTGGTCATTCTTCTATCTGAAAACAAAATAAAACAAAATCTTAATCACCACTGGTATTATTCAAGTAAGTTGTGTTGGTGGAGAAAATTAATACAAAATGAAATTGCTACAGTTTCCACTTCAGTAGCTAGTTATGAGGTCCAAGTTGGGTGACTCAATAAAGGGTTAGAGCACGATCCACAAATGTTAGACATTGTGCTTCCATAATCAGATGTCCATTAAGCATTGTGTGTCATTTTAAATAGTGAGTAGTACAAATGTCTCACTTACAAAAATTATTCCACCATCAAGATTCCAAAAACACATGACCAGTGTGGCAGACTAGTGAAATCTTGTGGGGTTTTTCTTCCACTCACTGACATGGATATGTCTTACTAAGATATCTAGGTGCTTGTCACATCCTGACATAATAGATTAGCGTGGTATTCGGTAGGATGATAAATGTCCCTCTAGACTATGTTTTGATAGATAGCATGAGAATTGATATAGACTTGAAACAAAACAGTGAAGATTAACTATTATTCTTGCATGGTAAGGCAAAGTGCTTCTGGTTATTTATGCTAATAGATATGAAAAAAATCTAGCTCAACAGCCGAATATCACATACCAAGGATATGTTAATTTACTCTATAAAGGTAGCATATCTGGGACCCTAAATTTATCACAACTTGGTTCCAATTTTGATAATCTGTAGCCATTCTCTATAACCCATATAGCTTTTATATTGACCAAACAGATGAATTTTATGAAAATATAGTAAAAATCATCAACCCAATATTTTTCGAGTCTTTAATGGTGGCACTGACTGATTTTTACAGTTGCCCCAGGGTTATAGTATTGATTTAGTTTACTATCTCAGCACAGGAGGGGAGAGCAGTGCTAGGGACTTCCACTAGCACATTCTACTATCATAGCCTTCACTCTATGGATTAAGGAGCCAATGGTAAGAGGTTACAAAGTATATCTATCCAGACTTCACATTCTGAGACAGAATGATTCTTCTGGATCCACTGTGAGAAATATTCAGACCAAGACTCTGTCTTTTACTGGATGTACATAAACATGATGTTATTCTAGGTCTCTAGGAATAATCAACAGTTCAGAGCCAATATCTAGGTATGTCCCTTTACACAGTTTTCTAGTAAGTGGCCCCATGTCTCTCTGGAGAACAATTAGAGAAAGAGACTCATGATGTATATCTGAGGCCTTTTGCATGACCCTTCCTCAAATTAAGTGGCTGCACATTTCATTTCACCAAAGAAAAGTGTCTTTTAATCCTAAACCTGAATTAATACTCATTCAAGGGTCTATGAACTGGCTTTGGTAGGAGAACTTCGTAAGAGTCTTTGAATTCCCACTACAGTCAGGATGCTACCCAAAATATATGGAATGTTTCTGCCTTAGCAACTTAGTAGCACCTAAGTAGGTAGAATATTTATCTAATTTATAGAGACGGTGCTCAATTACTGCTACACACCCCTGTGGAGGATTTAAAAAAACAAAAAACACTTTGGATATGAATCCATCTCTTATTGTTGCAATTATGTCCACCTTGTCTTAGATGATAAAGCACCACTTCTTGGCCTCTACTTCTCTGAGATCAGGAAACCTAATATGATTGTAATATTCCTCTGCTAGTCAGAGGACAGTTGCCACCAAATTTTCAAACTTGGTGCCCACCCCCACGAGAATGAATTTCTGAATGCTTTAGTGAACTATGTCCTCTGGCCCCTTCTGGAGAATATGGTTGCCTGTAGCTGATAAACTACAATATTTTTATTTTCATAGGGCTTGTGACTTTTCCAGTACAGAGTATATTTTTCATTATCTCTAGGCTACCACTAATGTCACCTTTCAGTCAGCCAATAAGCACATTCTTAACTCCGCTCCTAGGTGCTCAAGCTAACCCATTATACCCTCAATCCCTGGTAAGAACAACAATGTTGGAGAATTTGGCTCACCCCAGACTTATTTTTAGAAAGTCCAAGATTAGCAAAAGAGAAAAATATGCAGTTGAGGGAAACAGCATGTATTTAATATAGGTTATTAGAGTGTCTACATTTATTGGTCATTTTGAATCAGACAATCGTATGGCCTATTATGCCTGGACAACTAATTGAAGAGGAAAGACATCACATTCATTGTCAGAAAGAACATTTTAAGATATATTCTGAAGAACAATGCTGTCAGTGATAGGATAACATTCATAGGCCTACAAGGAAGACCAGTGAATACAATTATTCAAATTTAAGGAACAACCATTAATACCAAAAATGAAGAAATTGAAGATTTTTACAAACTTCTGTAGTCTGAAATTGATCAAACATGCAATCAAGATGCATTGATAATTACTGGTTAATGGAATGTGAAAGTTAGAAACAAAGGAGTATCTGTAGTTGGAAAATGTGGCCTTGGTGATAGAAACAGCACTGGAGATCACACGATAGAATTTTGCAAGATCAATGATCTATTCATTGGAGATACCTTTTTTCAACAACATAAACGGTGACTATATAGGTGGACCTCATCAGATGCCATACGCAGGAATCAAATAGAAAACATCTGTGGAAAGACAATGGAGAAGCTCAATATCGTTGGTCAGAACAAGGCTTGGAACTGACTGCAGAACAGACCATCAAGTGCGCATATGCAAGTTTAAGTTGAAGCTGAAGAAAATTAAAACAAGCCCATGAGAGCCAAAATACAAAGTTGAGTATATTCCACCTGAATTTAGAGAACATCTCAAGAGCAGCTTTGGCACACTGAATACTAATGAGTGAAGACCAGATGAGTTGTAGGATGACATCAAGGACCTCATACATGAAGAAAGCAAAAGGTCATTAAAAAGACACGAATGAAAGAAAAGACCAAAATGTATGTCAGAAGAGGCTCTGAAATTTGCCCTTGAATGCAGAATAGATAAAGTGAACAGAAAAAATGTTGAAGTAAAGGAGCTGGGCAGAAAATTTCAAAGGGCAGCTCGAGAAGACAAAGTAAAGCACTATAATCAAATGTGCAAAACCTGGAGTTAGAAAACTAAAAGGGAAGAACACGCCTGGCATTTCTCTAACTGAAAGAATTGAAGAAAAATTTCAAGCCTTGTGTTGCAGTATTAAAGGATTCTATTCTAAATGTTGAACAATGCAAGAAGCATCAAAAGAAGATGAAAAAAATAGAGTCACTGTACCAAAAATAATTCATCAGTGTTCAATCATTTCAGGAGGTAGCATAGGACAAGAACTAATGGTACTGAAGGAAGAAGTCCAAGCTGCACTGAAGACATTGGCGAAAAACAAGGCTCCAGGAATTGACGGAATACCAAATGAGATGTTTCAACAGATGGATGCAATGCTGGACGTGCTTACTTATCTATGCCAAGAAATTTGGAAGACAACTATGTCTAAACGGCTGGAAGAGCTCCATATTTGTGCCCATTCCAAAGAAAGGTGATCCAACACAATGCAAAATTATTAAACAATATCATCAATATCAAACACAAGTAAACTTTTGTTGAAGATAATTCATAAACATTTGCAGCAGTACATCCACAGGTCACTGCCAGAAATTCAAGCCAGATTCAGAAGAGGACATGGAAGGAGGGATATCATTGCTAATGTCAGATGAATCTTGGCTGAAAGCAGAGAATACCAGAAAGAGGTTTATACGTGTTTTATTGACTATGCAAAAGCATTTGACTGTGTGGATCATGACAAGTTATGGATAACATTCTGAAAAATGGGAATTCCAAGACACTTAATTTTTCTCACGCAAAAACTGTACATAGACCAAGAGGCAGTATTTCGACCAGAACAAGGAGATACTGAATGAATTAAAATCAGAAAAGGTGCGCATCAGGGTTGTATCCTTGCACATACTTATTCAATCTGTATGATGAGCAAATAATTTGAGAAGCTGGACTATATGAATAAGAACGGGGCATCAAAACTGGAGGAAGACTCATTGACAACCTGTGATACGCAGATGACATAACATTGCTTGATGAAAGTGACAAGGAATTGAAGCACTAACTGATGAAGATCAAAGACTACAGCCTTCACTATGGAATACACATCAACATAAAGAAAACAAAAATCCTCCTAACTGGACCGATAAGCAACATCCTGATAAATGGAGAAAAGATTGAAGTTGTCAAGGATTTCATTTTACTTGGATCCACAACCAACGCTCATGGAAGCAGCAGTCAAGAAATCAAACCACATATTGCCTTTCGCAAATCTGCTGTAAAAGACCTCTTTAAAGTATTCAAAAGCAAAGATGTCACCTTGAGGACTAAAGTGTGCCTGACCCAAGCCATGGTATTTTCAAAAGCCTCATATGTATACAAAAGCTGGACAATGAATAAGGAAGACTGAAGAAGAATTGAAGCCTTTGAATTATGGTGTTGGCAAAGAATACTGAATATACCATGGAATGTCAGAAGAATGAACAAATCTGTCTTGGAAGAAGTACAGCCAGAATACTCCTTAGAATTGAGAATGGCAAGACTTCATCTCATGTACCTTGGGCATGTTATCAGGAGAGACCAGTCCCTGGAGAAGGACGTCAAACTTGGTTAAGTAGAGGGTCAGTGAAAGAGAGGAAGACCCTCAAAAACATGGATTGACATAGTGGTTGCAAAAATGGGCTCAAGCATAGCAACGATTGTGAGGATGGTGCAGGACCAGGTAGTGTTTCCTTCTGGTGTACTTAGTGTCACTATGAGTTAGAACTGACTGATGACACCTAACAACAACAACAACAAAGACACCTCTAATCCCCTAGAATTGAGTTTTGCTGTTGCATGCTGCCATGTTGTGTGCCCTAGAGTCAATTCCCACTCATAGAGACACCATGTGACAGAACAGTTCTGTAGGGTTTTCTAGGCTGTAACCTGTATGGGAGGACCCCTGGTGTGCAGTGGTTAAGCTCTGGACTGCTAACTGAATGAATTGAAGTTACCAGCCGCTCTACGGGAGAAAGATGTGGCAGTCTGCTTCTGTAAAGATTACAGCCTTGGAAACCCTATGGGGCAATTCTACTCTGTCCTATAGGGTCACTACGAGTTGGAATCTACTTGACAAGAACAAGTTAATCTTTATGGAAGCAGATTCCCAGGTCTTTCTCCCATGGAGCCGTGAGGTAGATTTGAACTACCAACCTTTTAGTTGGCAGCTGATAAGCGTTGCACCACCAGGGCTCTTTGTATGCTACCGTCACATCGTATTTCCCTATCACAACACTCAGAAAAGTTTATTATAAATATTTTTTTTACTGGAGTCTTCTCACCAACATGGTTAGCTTTATTTATTCAGGATCCATACTTGTCTTTTTTAGCTGCACCAGCTTGACATATAGTAGACAGTCAACTATTGATTATTGAATATGAACTTATGAAAATAAATAAGCAAGCTCATTATATGTAGAGAAAATTCTATACTTAGGGGCAATGTTGTCAAGCAGTACCTTGTGAAGGAGGACTATGACTCAAAATAAGATCCATACTTTGGAGAAGTGGCATATGAAAATACAAAGAGAAAAAAATATGAATATAAAATGGAGAATATAAAATTGGCATTATAACAAAAGCAGAAAGTGCTTCTAGATGCCTGTTTTCCTGGACTTCTCTCTATCATTAATTCTATTATAAGAAATATACCTATTTCTTCCCTGAAGGCTCAATTTAAAATAACCTTATTTAAAATAAAGGCCTTACTCAGTATTCTGTCACAATGCTATTTGATCTTTATATCCTTTCAGATATAATGCAAACTATTTTATCTTTTTTTTTTTGCTCTTAATCATTTGTGGCTTTGCCATTTTTTCTAGTTCTATAAATTTTACTATTTTATTCAACTATATTAAAAGCTCCTTTTGGACTAAATCATGTTTTCTACATATTTGATTTTCTTACATTTTCTTCATTAGAGTTCCCTACTTGACATTTAACATATTGTGTTATGCTAATGTGTTTATTATCTGTTCTGCTGCCTAGAAAGGAGCCCTGGTGGCACAAACAGTTAAGATCTCAGCTGCTTCATAAAGACTACAGCCTAGGAAACCCTATGGGGCAGTTCTAATCTGTCATATGGGGTCCCTATGAGTTAGAATTGACTCAATGGTACCTAACAACAACAGCCTAGACTGAAATTCCCTTCCATCAGGAATATTATCTTATTAGGAGGTGAATAGTAAGCAGCAAAATCAGCATTTATTGAAGTGAAATAAGAGTAAGCATTGTACTACATTTAAAAAAAGTCAAGAAACCAGACACAAAAATTCAAAAGCATAGTTCATAGTCTTATTAACATTTCTTCTCCTTTATGACTTTTTTGTTTCATGTATTATGATGTCCTCATATTTAGTAAATAAGTTTAAGAATTAGATATTTTGTGCTAATATTTTTTTGACTTAAGTAACTGCCAATATATTTGTTCCTGGATTGGTAATAATATGAAGTTGAATTTCTACAGTTTTTAAATGTTACACTGTAGTATGACTTTGCCATTAATTTTCTAATCTCATAGAATGACAATGGACATAAACAAATTTCTCTCTAATGACGTATTTACCATTCTATCATGATTTTTACAGTAGAAGGTAACACTGATATAAAGTGTTTTAAAATATGTCAGCGTGTTAGATAGCTGAATGTTCCTTAGAAGTGAGGAGATTGAGACTTTGACTTACATACTTTGCGTATGTTATCAAGAGGAACCAGCACCTGGAGAAGGACATCATGATTGGTAAAGTAGAGGGTCATAGAAGAAGAGGAAGACCCTCAAAGAGGTAGACTGACACAGTGGCTGCAACAATGGGCTCAAACATAGCAAAAATGTGAGGATGGACCAGGGAGTATTTTATTCTGTTTTACATAGGGTCACTATGAGTTGGTACCAACTCAATGGCACCTAACAAAAACAACAACAATAAGGATTTAGTCATGTCAGACTAGAGTGTCTTGGTGTTAAGTGAACAGTAACTCACCAATGAAAATCAGCAGAATCAGAACTGAAAAAGAGAAATTAGAAACATACAATAACAAAAACTCTCTTCTTAGTCACCATTCCTCACTGAAGAAGAAATCAAAAGTTTATATCACATTGTTACAGTTTAAAAAAATTCTTACAGTAACTATAACAGCAATTCATTCAGCTTAAATTCTGTACAGAGGGTTCTCTGATTTCTTTGTTTATTGCAAATCATGAGGTGACTAATTCCAGGTATTTTTTATACCTAAATATTTGGACCTAATGAATAAAAAATGACTCTTATAATCAATATTTGTTGTCCACAATAGGTGAGCCAAATGAGAATGACCCTTTACCAAATGATACCTTCATAAACCTTTCACTACTGTCATGCCTGTGTAGACTATTGATAAAATTTTTATTTTAATGTAATTGTTTCATTCATTGAATTTTGTTGTAAGTTTAATTATCTATATTAAAGCATTTATTTTTCCTGTTTAAAAATTGTATTATTGTATGACATGTATTTTAATATATTTTTTATTTCCCCATTACATATCTTGCATAGAATTTTATTTTATCAACTGAAGAAACCAGAAAATATGGGAAATAAAATGAAGAAGCATTATTTAAAGAAATAATGATGAGATTAGTATAAGAAATTATGCCTTTGAGATCTTAACAATAGAAGCAATAAGCTTACCAGATGTTGTCCATAAATGACTTTGAGTGAGCTCCTCCAGTAAGATGACATAAAAAGTTTAGGATTCTGCACACCAACTTTACATATAGACATGACAGATGCAGTATAAAAAGAAACAAAGAGAAAAGATATAGTCAAGATTTTAAAAAATAATGGCAGAGAGGTTTGCAGAATTGATGAAAATCATAAGTCTATTATAGCACAATGTTGTGGCTGGAAAGTAAGTGCATCTTCCTGTGTCTAAATGGTAACAGATGACTAGCCCTTGCGGTGAGGTATGTCAGCTCTGGGTCAAGGTAAAGGTTAAGTTAAAGGGTGAGCTTCTTCACTTGCTCCTTTTTGTTCCTCTGGATTGATGCAGCAAGTCATGGAATCCTGGATCTCTGAATCAACAGTTGGATTAGAGCTGATCAGGAAGTTTTTTTTTAGTAATTAATGTGGAAAAAATAATAAACTTCTACCCTGTTAGAATGATTATACATTATAAGATAGTATTATCTTAACTAATATGCCCCTTTAAAGACAAGATTTCTTAATATGCAGTCCATAGAACATATATTTTTTAATTCAATCATTCACTTATTTATTTTTTTTCATACATAATTATTAGACGCCTGCTATGCCACACTGTGATCCAGGTATTGAGATTATATTGGAGTTAACTTCCCAGGGAGATGAGACAGAAAAATCAAATTAAATAAGTAGATATGATTATTTCAAATAGATTGAAGGAGAATATAAAAATATATGAAGAAGTAATTTTAAAAGAAATAAATAGTGTTGGGTGCTATATTAAAACGGTTGAATTCATAACATTTCCATGAGGGGGTAAGAATTGGGATAAAAACCGGAGGTTGAGAAAAAAATCAGTCAAGAAGATACCTAGTCAAGAGTGTTTCAGGAAAAGACATTAATAGGCAACAGAGCCCTATGGTTGTTATGAATTTTAGGCACTTGAGAAACAAAAAGAAAGTCAGCATGAAAACAAAACAGAAATTGGTAAGAAGTAAAACTGAAAAAAGTAGATATAGTCTAGAAAATGAAGGGCTTTATAAGTCAAGAAAGGGGATTTAGATTTTTCTATAAGTGCAATAGTACAACATGTGAAGAGATCTACAACATCCATTGTACGTTTTTTTTTTGAAAATCCAATTTCTGCTGCTGTGTGGAAAATTAATTGTATGTTCAAAAAAGTGGAGGCAAGTCAACCAGTTAGGGGGCAGCTGTAGTAGCAATAATACTGAGAGGTGTTATTTGACTAAGGAATTGTTGACGAGGGAGAGAAGTGAACAGGTTGAAGATGTATTTTGGATTTAGAAACCTTATATAACTTTCTAAGAATTGAGATATGACGAATAAGGAAAAGGAATGAATCAAAAATGATCCTTCTCATTTGGCTTGGAGGAGCCTGAGTGGTACAAAGGGTTTGCAACTGGTTGCTAACCTAAAGCGATTAGGTTTAGGTGGCTCAAATCCACCCAGCATCACTGCGGGAGGAAAGCCTGGTGATCTGCTTCCATAAAGAGACAGCCAAGAAAACCCTATGGTGGTCATTTCTACTTTGTAACACATGGAGTTGCCATGAGTCAGCATCAACTTGACAGCGATAGGTTTGTTTTTTTCATTTGGATATGGTTTGAGAACTTGGGAGGTCAGTGATTACATTTATTAATATGGGGGAAAAAAACAGGTGTAGAAATATATAGGTTAGGGAAAGAAGAGTGTTCAATGATCAGATTTTGGTCATGATAAATTTGAGCTGTCCACTAGACGTGAAAGTAAGGGTCTTGTACAGTCAATGAATATATGCACAGCAAAATACAGCTCAGCAAAAGATGAATAAGTATTCTTGCAGCAATCAATCCTACTGCATTGTAAGGTACATGGAGATATCTCATATTTTAATAGTTGTTTCCAGCACCTGGGTTGGCACATGGTGCTAAATCCCAATTTGCAGAGGAAATGAGTGCTAAAAAATGGAGCATTATTGTTCTTCATTTATAAAAGTAGCATACACATGTTCTTTGTCATGATAGTCAGCAAACTGTAATGATACAGGGTAAAGTGCCTAGATTCATATCCCAATTCCATCACTCACTAAAAAAAAGCCATCGAGTCGATTCTGACTCATAGTGACCCTATAGGACAGAGTAGAACTGCCCACAGGGTTTCCAAGGAGCAGCTGGTGGATTCGAACTTCCAGATTAGTAGCTGTAGCTTTTAACCACTATGCTACCAGGGCTCCTGTCACTCACTAGTTAAATGAATTTGGAAGTTACAAAACCCACAGTTTCCATATCTTTAAAGTGGAAATTAGAATAGTGCATTTAGTTCCACTTCAGGGTTGACTGCATGAGTTGCTCCCCAAACACACTCCCCAATGAAACAAAGTTGGTAACAACTATTAAAAAAAAAACAAAATAAAACAAAAAACTGTACCTTCTGTAAATTGTCGTAAGTCCACACAGCTAATGAAGAAACATTTATTCGAGAAAATCTACTAAAACTCAATAACAGAAGTGAGCATCTGTGGCATCTGAGTCACAACTTATTTCCTCTCTTCCTCACTCCCCAGCTAAGCTGGTGGAACACCCTTATAAGTGGATGTGGCCAAAAACACAGAGCTCCCTCTCGTCACAGCTCCCAATCAAGGACTACCATATCTCACTGGAAATAGCAGGCTGCCAGCATCTTCCATCTTCTGCAACTTCAAGCTGAAGAAGCTAAATTTCTTGTGGGTTCCCCTCCCTCACCCAGCCCCCACCCATAGGATAGAAATCTTACCCTAGGTGAAGCAGGCTGAGAAAACTGGGTCCCTGTTCGTCCTCATCCCAACTTGTCCATGGGGCAGAGGTCCCATGCCAGGAGAAGCAAGTCAAAAAGAACAGAGTCTACTGCCTCACTCTTCTGGAGTGTTGGCTCAGAGATTTTGTCCAGGTGGAGAGGCAGTCCATAAGAAAGGAGAGCTCCAAAGACTTCTCCAAAGGAACTGACTTTATTTGAATCAGAGTGCGTAGACATTCAAACCTAAGGGTGCTCTCAAAATCAATAGCTTCTCTCAGTTTAGAACAGCAAGCTATACCATGGGCCAAATAGTTCACCAGAGAAAGAGGCAATGAGACAGCTAAGAGTCCTCCTGGGGTCAGAAAAAACCTCGGACTGCCCTGAAAAACTACCCCTGCCTGAATTTAATTGAATCAAACTGCTGAGAAATTTATTCTGATAGCATTGCTGCAAATAATAGGACAATCAGCTAGCAATTAGAGGAGTCTAACTTTTAGATGCAGATCAAATGAGGCAGACAGTCTAATAGAGATTATGGAAAGATGCAGTCAAAAACAGCCCTGCTAAAGCCATCGTTATTCCAAGTAATTATACACACTGCCCAGGACACACTCTCCGAGGAACAACACAAAAGGCTTCACACTGTGGAGAAAATAAACTTTACTGAAAGAGCCTAACAAAGTCACAAAACAATAGAATAAAGTTTAAAAAACCTTACGATCATCTGAATAGATGAATAAAAATCATTTGACCAAGATGGACATCTCTTCTTCATAAAAAATAAACTAGGATAGAAGGGAACTTACTCAACCTGATAAAGGGCATCTATGAAAAATCAATAGTTAACATCACACTTAATGATGAAAAACAATGCTTTTCCTCTAGAATCAGGAATAAGACAAGGATATCTGCCTTGCCACTTCTAGTCGACATTTTACCGGAGGTTCTAGCCAAGGCAATTAGGCAATAAAAATAAATAAAGAGCATCCAAATTGGAAAGAAAGAAATAAAATTATCTCTATTAGAAGATCACAAAATCTTGTATATAGGAAATCTTAAATAATCCACCAAAAAAAAAAAAAAAAAGATTAAAACAAGGCAACACATTCAGCAACATCAGGATACAAGATCAACACACAAAAATCAATTGCATTTCTATATAACAATGCCATAAAAACCTAAAATAAAATTAAGAAAATAATTGTAATTACCATAGCATCAAAAAGAATAAAATCCTTAGGAATAATATTTAACAAAAGAAGTACAATTCTTATGTTCTCAGAATGAGAAAACATTACTGAAAATTTTTTTGGAAAGACCTAAATAAATAGAAAGACATCTCATGTTCATGGATTAGAGGACTTAGTATTGTTAAGATGGTAATACTTCCCAGATGTACAGATTCAGTGCAATCTATATCAAAATTTCAGCTGACATTTTTGCAGAAATTCAAAAACCGATCCTAAAATTCATAGGGAAATGCGAGGGGCCCAGAAGAGCCAAAACAGTCATGAAAAAAGAACAAAGTTGAAGGACTTACATTTCCTGATATGGCAATCAAGACAGTGTGGTACTGGAATGAAGATAAACATAGAGATCACTGGAATGGAATTAAGATCCAGAAATAAATTCTCAAATTTACAGTCAATTGCTTTTCAACAAGGGTGCCAAGACAATTCAGTGGGTAAAGAAAAGTCTTTTTAACAAATGGTGCTGGGACAACTTGATAGCCACAAGCAAAAGAATGAATTTGAACCAGTATTCATACCGTATACAAAAATTAACTCAAAATGGATTAGAGAACTTAAATGTAAGGGTTAAAACTAAAAAAAACCTTTAGAAGAAAACAAAGGTATAAATGTTCATGGCTTTGAATTAGGCAATGGTGTCTTATACATGATACCAAAAGCACAAGCAACAGAAGAAAAAGAAAAATAGTTAAACTAGACATCATCAAAATTAAAATATTTTGTGCTTCAAAGGATAGCATCAAAAAAGTGAAAGACTCACAGAATGGAAGACAAAATTTCCAAATTGTATGTCTGAAAGAAATTTGCAACTAGAATATATATAAATAACAACACAATTCAATAATAAAAAGCCTAATAATCCAATTTTTAAAAATAGGCAGTTTTTTAATAGATGTTTTTCCAAAGGAGATATAAAAATGGTTTATATACGCATGAAAAGATTCTCAGAATCATTAGTCATTGTGATTGTTATTGTTGCCGTCAGTCCATTCCAAGTCACAGAGACCCTATAGGACAGAATAGAACTGCCCCTTAGGATTTCCAAGGAGTGGCCGGTGGATTCCAGCTGCCAACCGTTTGGTTAGGAGCTTGAGCTCTTCACCAGTTCACCACCAGGGGCTCCAATTAAGGAAATGAACATCAAAACCACAATGAGAACTTCTCCTCACCCACCAGAATGGCTATAATCAAAGCACAAATGATAACAAATATTGGCAAGGGTGTGGAGAAATTGGAACACTATACACTGCAGGTGGGAAAGTAAAATGGTGTAGCCACTTTGGAAACAGTTTGGCTGTACCTAGGAGTCCCTGGATGGCAAAAATGGTTAATCACTTGGCTATTACTGAAGGGTTAGCAGTTTGAATCTGCCAAGAGGTCCTTCAGAAGAAAGGCCTGTGATCTACTTCTGAATGATCACAGCCATTGAAAACCCTAAAGAGCACAGTTCTACTCTGAAACACATGAGGTTGCCAGGAATCGGAATTAACTCGATGGATAATGGTTTGGTTTGATTTTTGGTTTTGGCAGTATATAAAAGTCTAAAAGATAGAGTTACCATATGAATTAGCAATTCCACTCTTAAGTATAAAACCAAAAAAAAAAACTGATTGTCGTCGAGTCTATTCCGACTCATAGCAACCCTATATAACCATGAAAAATGAAAACATGTCCACACAAAAACTTATACATGAAATATTCTTAGCAGCATTATTCATAATAGCCAACAACGGAAACAAATGTCCATCAACTGATAAATGGATAGATAAAAGGTGATATATTCATAATATGGAATATTATATAGCAATAAAAAGAATTGAAGTACTACCACATGATTGATCCTTGAAAACATTTTGGTAAGTGAAAGAAGCTGGTCACTAAAGACTGCATATTTCGTGATTCCACTTATATAAAATGCCTGGAATTGGCAAATCTATACAGAGAGAGTAGATTAATGTTGTCTAGGGATGGGGGTAATGGGAGTTTGGGGGATGGAGGCTAAGGGGTGTGATGTTCTAAAAGTGATTGTGGTGATGTATTGCACAACTCTCTAACTATACTAAAAGCTACTGAATTTTACACTTTAAGTGGATGAATTGTACAGTATGTGTATTACATCTTGTCTTAGTTATCTAGTGCTGCTATAACAGAAATACTACAAGTGGATGGTTTTAACAAACAGAAGTCTACTCTCTAGTAGGCTAGAAGTCTGGATTCAGGGCGCTGGCTCCAGGGGAAGGCTTTCTCTCTCTGTTGTTTCTGGAGGAAGTTCCTTGTCATCAGTCTTCCCCTGGTACAGGAGGTTCTCAGTGCAGGGACCCCAGAGCCAAAGGACACTCTCTGCTCCTGGCACTGCTTTCTTGGTGATATGAAGTCCCCCATGTCTCTCTACTTGCTTCTCTATTGTATATCTCAAAAGAGATTGGCTTAAGATGCAACCTAATCTTGTAGATACAGTCTTGCCTCATTAACATAACTGTTACTAATCCCACCTCATTAACATCATACGGGTAGGATTTACAATACACAGGAAAATCACTTCAGATGACAAAATGGTGGACAATCACACAATACTGGGAATCATGGCCTAGCCAAATTGACAGATATTTTTGGGGGACACAATTCAATCCATGACACATCTTAATAAAGCAGTTTGTTTTTTTTTTTTAGAATAGGACATTAATCATGAGATTGATGAAAGGATTAAATGAGTTAATGTATGCAATAATGTTTAAAATATTCTTGGCACATAAAACCCAAAAAACCAAACCCATTGCTATTGAGTCAATTCTGACTCATAGCAACCCTATAAGACAGACTAGAAAAGCCCCAGAGGGTTTCCAAGGAGCAGCTGGTGGATTTGAGCTGCCAATCTTTTGGTTAGTGGCCGAGCTCTTAGCCACTGCAGCATAGCACTTCATAAATGGTAGGTATTATAATGTGAGAGAAAATGAGGGAATACAACAACAAAGAAGCTTTCCTGGGGAAAAAAAATACTAGATGATACAAAGTAGCTAACTGAGCAATGAACCCTAAAGAAACACTGGGGAAAAAGAATGCATGTAAAACAAACAAACAAACAAAAACGCAGTAAGCATAGAATCTACATATCCAGAGAACTATGACTAAACATTTGTGGAAATTATATAGAGAGATCACACTATAAAATGATATAAATACTAAGAGCACAAAAATATAATAATTGGAACAAAAAGTGGACAAAGGTGGAAATTTCCTTTTGCTATTTCTTTAAAAGCAAGGAGATAATTCTAAAATTGAAATTAAGATAAGGAAACTATGTGTCCAATTTTTTCATACATTTTGTGTTTTTTTCAACAAAAAAGTTTAAAGAAAATATTTTTTTGATAAGAAAAATTTGTTATTCAATAATTTTTTAATTTTATAAGGTACAAATAAATCTAATGTATAGTTTTTATTATAATCAAGTTTAGTGTGCAGTCATTTAAATAAAACTGTCATCTATCAATCTATCAATAAATCTATTATCTATACTTTTACAAGTTTTAGATAATAAAAAGTTACTTAGCAAACTGTCCATCTAATACTGATAATAGATATCTCTTCATAGTGGGACAATGACTGATTTCTTTAATTCACTCTTTCTTGTATTTTTTGGTATTGATTTGCAATTTTCTGTATTTCTGTATTGTGCTCTTATCATTTTTACAATAGTAATCCTAAAATAAAATAAAACAAAAATTTATAGAATCATTTTGCTTGGCTATTCAAGTAAGCAACTTTCATTAGAGCAATCCAGAGATCAAACATATTTCAGGTAGAAAAACTTTCACTAATGCATTTGGACATATGAAATACAGAAACTCACAGCAAGTACTATGTCTGGTTATAGAAGTATGAACATTGCATAGTAAATACATTTAAAAATATATAACAATTACGGTTCAAAGAAAAAGAGATTATAAATCACTGCTAAAAATATATACAATCATCTGTTAATGCCCTCATTCTAGCTAATGATTAAGATACTTCAGTCATTCAAAAGAAGACTTTCTACTCATTACAGTTCAAGTGTTAATTAAGATGATTTATTTCAAAGCTTATTTTTTTTTCTATACATATTTTTCTAGTTATATGACTCACTAAATTGTGTTATGGATTCTGAGAAGAATAAATGAAATTTCAAGGGTTTCATCACAAGAACCTGAGACCTTTGCATCTTCTCTTTTATTTTCACAGCTACTGTGAATAACCATCTGTGGGTTAAAGATGTATATATGAAATTACTGAAAGCTCTTTCAGGATCGGGAAGCAGAATCCTCTGTTCTAGTGATTTACAGAGTTGTGCTGATGGTTAAAAATTTAAAAGGCAATTTTTTAATAGCATATACTTCATAAATGCTTTTTGTCTATAAAATTCACCTGATTACAGGGTGATATTTTAAAGAATTTAAAAATATTTTAAACAATTTGAAAAAGACAACTTAAGTTGAAAAAGACATTATAAATACTTTAATAAGTTATTAATAATATACCTTGTAATTTGAGGATTCATGTATGAACAATAAAATTCTTTATTGTTTGATCAAACAACTTAAATCTATAAACAATGGGTCAATGTGTGTATATTTGTGAGTTTGAAAGATATGTATTTCTCAGTCTCAATCTCTTTTCATGTTTAGAAAAAATAGTTCAAAAGGTGTATTATCTTTAACTGAATATGGCGTTCCCATGTTTTTATTTTATTTGCCTGGCTTTTCCTGGCATTTTTTCTTTAAAAAACAAAACAGTTTTAGAGTTTGAAAGTGGTTTGTATTAATTAGGGTTCAATTGGGGAAGAAGAACCACTGTGAGTTATGGATAGGGAATTTTGTTAGTTATCTAGTGCTAGATAAGTAACCACCCCCAAACTTAGTGACTTAAAATAACATCAATTCTTTATTTTCCTCATGAAATGCATTTTTCACAATGATCAGTGAGGCTATATTATCTCTAATCCATGCAGTATCATCTGGGGTGGCCTCTCAAGTGCTGGAGGATTTTTAAAGATGATTTATTCAGATGGTTAACAAATTGGTGCTGGCTTTCAGCTGGGAAACTAACTAGGGTTGTGAGGAAAGGCCTAAATTTCTCTTTATGTGGGCATTTGTACACTATGCTGGGCTTTCTTAAGGCATAGCAACTGGTTCAAAGAGCAAGTATCACGACAGATATGATCTCACCTCAAAAGTCACATAACATAAGTTCTATCATATTATATTATCAAAGCAACCAAAAAATTCTTCCCAAAATTCAAGGGGAGAAGATTTAGAATCACTACTTGATATGAAGAGTATTAATGCCACATTATAGGCAGAGCTTGTGTGATGGGAGATTTATAGAGGGCATTTTTAAAAAATGTTATTCTTCACAGTTCACCTTATGGTCACAATAATTCACATTGTTCCCACGTGTAAAATCCACTCATCTGTTCTTCCAATAAGCAAAATGTATCTGGTTAGTTCATCACTTTAAAGCCCAGGATCTCACTCTATAACTCAGGTTCAAGAACAGGGGAGGATAATCAAGTATGATTCTTCATGTATAGCTCTTATATATCATTCTTCTCCATCTGAAGTGCTGTGAACTAATTATAACAAGTTATCTTCCACACACAAATGAAACATATAATGGTGGACAGGCATAAAATAACTACAGTAGATACTTCTATTCATAAAAGAGAAAACTTAAAGGCATATAGCAGTCACTGGTCCATAGCAATTCTGAAATCCACCTTGGCTTATGTTGCTACTGTGGGAATTTTTTCCTACGGCTATTGGCTTCACCCTATGCACTCTTGATTTGCCCCTTAGTTATTCTTCCTTTTCAATTAAAAACGGCATCTTTTACAACTCAGTATTTCTCTCAGGTTGATTCTAAAAAGTTTAGGGACCAAAAGACATCTTTTCATTTTTTTATCTCTCTATTGATTTTTGTCCAAGCTGGCAATTATTCTACTACAGCAATTCTTATAATAGCTTTCTAAGTTTTCTGAGAATCTTACTAGGCTCATTCCATGAGACAAAAGCCATACACCTAAATCCTTAAGATAAGGTTTTCTTTAACTTGGGTTCTCTGTGAGATTCTCTGAAGCCTTATTGTTTAACAGAAATGCTTTTTAAGGAATGTCCTTAAGGTTTGTTTTTTGTTTTTTTGTTCTGCCTGAAGGGTACTATGAAGAACCACAGCAGGGTTTTCTGTCATCATAACAAAGGATCTTAGAACACCACTCACCGTCCTCAAATTTTATCTTTTTCCAGGAACCATTTGTTAATTTGAGAATCATTTGCCATCTGGGGTTCAAAATAAGAAACAGTTTTATTTTTTAACTCACCAAGACTCAGTTCTTCTATATTGAGTAATTTGTTGTTTAGCTCATCTCTTTCCTCTAAAGATTTTAGGTGGCACTTTCAATATTTTTCCTAGAAATTTCCCCTCCTGACACCAACATCGGTATCCATTATCTATTGCTTTTCAGCAAACTACCCCAAAACTTACTGGCTTAAAATGATAACCGTAATTTATTTTCCTCATGAATCTGCAAATTGGTCAGGAGTTAATGTAGATGATTGTTTTCATATGCCTGTTCCATGCAGCGTCAGCTAGGGTGACTGAACTAGGGGCTGTAGGATCCATTTTCAAGGGGATTCACTCACATGGCTACCATATTAGTGCTGACTGTGGGATGGGAGCTTAAGTGAGGCTATTAGTCAGAGGCCTCAGTTCTTCTTCAGTGGCCCTCTACATAGTATGCTTGGGCTTCCTAACAATATGATAGGAAAGCAAGATGAAAAAACATGGGAATTTTTTGATCTGCCTCAGACATCACATAACATCATTGCTACCATATTCTATTGCTTGAAGTTATTAAAAAATTAATTGTAGATTTAAAGTTTGAGAAGGAGAAATAGATCCCAGCACTTGATGGGAGGAGTATTAGCCTCAAGGTCACATTGTGAGACCATGTCCGGAGATATCATTGTAGTTATTTTTGGAAACATAGATGTTTCCTCCATATCTTTATTGGCACACTGCTCCACAGATTTCAGAATTTAAGCAGAAGTGACCAAATTCACAATTCGGTTGCCCAAATCATTGATTCTTCTTCTCATTCAAAGAATGTGTTCCTCCATCTTTTTCACTTCTCCAAATCATGTTTCTGAGGGCATAGTTGGGCTTGTACATGATTATAAGTCCTGAATAACTAAGATTGGATGAAATGGCCATGCATGCTGCTAGAATTTCTAAACAAATTTACACAATTTATTCTATTTAAGATTCTTCTTCTCATAAGCCTACATACCCAAGCCCCAAATTATAAGGTTGCAGTTAACTGAATCTCTTCATTCCTTTTATTGAAGCTAAGTTCACTAGTTTTCTATAACATCACAATTCTTTCAGCATTGCTTAATCATACTAAGCCTTAGCATTTAAAGTGCTGTACATAATATAATTCTAGTACAGCACAAACTAATGTTTAAAAGTCTTTTCTAACAAGTATATAAAATATATGAGGATAAAGTACCATTTAGGAAAAGCAGGGGTAATGTGACCATCAAGACTCATTCCTTTTAATGAACTGGTTATTCCCAAATAACATCTACTCGTTGTTTGAATTACCTTGGTTGTTTTCCTGAGGTGCTTGTGCTAGTAACTCATTAAACAAATGTCCTTTTATTCAAAAAGAAACACTTCTTTCTAATTTCTTTGCTGAGATTTCCAGTTTTTAATAATCTTCTTTTTGGGGATTATCATACATACTATGTTAAGCTAATCATAATATTAATGATTTGCTCTTCTTTCTGCTCTTCAGAGATGTGGCTGGCTAGTTAATCTTCAACAGAATATGCAAATATAATTCCTGAATTTAGATTGCAAGTATATTTGAGAGGTAAATGTAAAAGTTAACTTCTCTGTCAAAATCAATGTCTGCAGAAATTTTCTTATGCCAGGGTTTGTGTATTGAATCCAAATCAATTGCATTTAAGAAATATTTTCAATTCAGGCTTTTATTTTATTTTTTTCTAAGTATTTTCATGCTTGAGTCTGTGTCCTTAAAAAGAACCTTCAAAATATTTCCAATAATAAAAGAAGAGAATCTCTGAGTTTTGTATTTTTACTGCCAGATGGTAAGAGAAGTGAAGACAACTTCATGAGAGGAAAGTAATATTGGATTAATAGTTTTTCTTTGTTTCTCTAACTTTAAAGGAAAATAGATTTTTATGACCTTAGTTTTACTTGTTCAGATTATTAATGCAAATTATTTGCAAATCAAAATAGACATTTAAAAATATTTATTAATGGATTTTCTCCCATAATGATTAAAAGCAAAGAAAATGATTCTGTACAATACTAATATTATTTGAAGTTTGAACTTTTAAAGCTATTTTAAAAGTTAGTTTTACAGATACTAAGCAATTATTCAATCTGAATGCTGAGTAAATAATTTGAGAAGCCAGACTATATGAAGTAGAAGGCAGCATCAGGATTGGAGGAAGTCTCATTAACAACCCGTGATATGCAGATGACACAACCTTGCTTGCTGAAAGTGAAGAGGACTTGAAGCACTTACTGATGAAGGTCAAAGACTACAGCCTTCAGTATGGACTACAGCTCAACATGAAGACAACAAAAATCTTCACAACTGGATCAATAAGCAACATCATGATAAACGAGAAAAGATTGAAGTGGTCAAGGATTTCATTTTACCTGGATCCACAATCAACGCCCATGGAAGCAGCAGTCAAGAAATCAAAGAACGTATTGCACTGGGCAAATCTGCTGCAAAAGACCTCTTTATAGTGTTAAAAAGCAAAGATATCACTTTGAGGACTAAGGTGTGCCTGAGCCAAGGCAAGGTATTTTCAATCACGTCATATGCATGTGAAAGCCGAATAATGAATAAGGAAGACTGAAGAATTGATGCCTTTGAATTATAGTGTTGTTGAAGAATATTAAATATACAGGCAGTTCCTGGGTTATGAATGAAATCTGTTTCTACACCTGTCTTTCAGTCAAACTTATAGGTAAGTCAGAACAAATACAAAGTTACATACTCAACACTGATAACAGTGTTAAAATGATGGACTGATGGACGGCGTTCTCCTTCCTCTAGCTGGTGAAGCACTGAGCACACACAAAGTTTTCATGAGTGTCACATAGTAGTGCGTGCATTTGTTATTAAGAACCATTGTATTTAACTCAAGTTTTTAATATAATAGGCTTTATGGCAGTCCGTTCTTAACTATGAGTTGTCCGTAAGTCAGATATTCTTTACCTGGGGACTTACTGTTCAATGGACTGCCAGAAGAAGGAACAAATCTGTCTTGGAAGAAGTACAGCCAGAACACTCCTCAGAAGTGAGGATGGCAAGACTTCTTCTTACATACTTTGGACATGTCAACAGGAGGGACCAGTCCCTGGAGAAGGACATCATGTTTGGTAAGATAGAGAGGGTCAGTGAAAAAGAGGGAGATTCTTAATGAGATGGATTGACACAGTAGCTGCAACAATGGGCTCAAACATAGGTGCAGGACCAGACAGCAGTTCGCTTTGTTGCACATAGGGTCACTCTGGGTAGGAACTGATTCCACGGCACCTAACAACAACAACAAGAAGTTCAATAGTGATTATCCTATTGCTGGAATACAATTACACACAAAACTTAACTTTCCAGAGATAAAACTGAGTATGGCATAAACCTAGGATGACATGATAGAAAATGTAGCTTGCAAAATCATTTTTATCAACAGTATACCTGATGAAACAAGTTGGATTCACCGGTAGTAAATTCTGAGATGGAGATTAGTATGTAGGATGTTTATTAAGGAGTGCTCTTGGGATCAATGCTTGTGGAAAAGGGGAAAGGAAGCAGGAATAGGCAGTTGTTGAGCTGTGAAGTCATCCCAATAAAGACTTCCACTGACTCACAGGGGGCCTTAAAACTGGAATTCAGAATTGTCTCAAATTGGAATGAGTTGTCCAGGCCTTTTCTACTTTTATGTTGATCAGTCATTGAATGTGGGCTGCCCCTATACTGAGGCATGGTCTTAAGTGAGCAGATTTCTTCAGCCAAGACAATCCCCAAAGAGGGCCGACAATGGGAGCCATCTCTTGATAGGACTCCAAGAAAATAGAGGGATAATTAGTTCATTCTGAAGAGTGATCCATCTGGGAGGTATGTTACTATCTCCATCACTTTCTTATAGGTTCTAGGAACAGCTCTGCCAAGATTCCGGTGGACCTCTTTTCTAGGGGAAATTTAGCAGAGGAAGATCTGTGGGAAAACTACAACCTCCACTGCAGTAGCTAGCCGTGGAGACACAACTGATACTTATTTTCTCCCTCTTCTTCTATGCATTCTGGATCTTTCTCACCTTCAGCAAAGACCACTGCTAGTCGCAGTAGTTTACTTGGTGTCATCACACAGACTCTCATCCTTTAAGGATCTGAGAGTGCTATTATTTTTAGGTTAGATATTAGGCAGCAGCAGAAGTTAGATTAACTTTGATAAGTGGGAACCTACGCTTTTGACTCGTGTACACCTTCCATCCTTATCTCCATGACTACTCAGTTCATGTACTTATTGTGCCAGTATTGGGGTGACTGATAACGGATGCTAGCTGACATCAACTGGTCGTCATTTTCTCTACCTGAGTTGTCTCTTTCATGTTGTAGACTCTCTGATGGTCACTAACATGCCATATAAATATGTTCATATTTTGTGCCCACTTCCATAGTTCCATTCATATGTCTCTACCTCAACCTGCTTGTCCTCAATCTTCTAGTCTTTCACTCATAGCTCTTGAGCAATCAGGTAAGCCTTTAACCACTGCCTCTAAGTCTATGTATATTCTTATCTCGGGCCATGTTTTAGTTATCTAGTATTGCTATAACAGAAATAACCACAAGTGGATGGATGTCTTTAACAAACAGAATTTTATTTCCTCACAATTTCGGAGGCTAAACGTCTGAATTCAGGGTGCTGGCTGTAGGAGAAGGCTTTCTTTTTCTGTAGAATCTGAAGGAAGTTCTTTGTGTCCTCTGAGCTTCAGCTTCTGAGTGATCTTCATGCGGCTTGGCATCTCTCTTCCACCATCTCTGCTTGCTAGCTTGCTTATTTAATCTCTTTTATATCTCCAAAGAGATTGACTCAAGATACACTCTACACTAATCCTGCCTCTTTAACACAACAAATGCAGCCCATTCCCAAATGGGATTACAATCACAGGTATAGAGGTTAGTATTTACAACAAATATTTTTTGGGGACACAATTCAATTCATAACTGACCATTTCTCTTTTCATGGTAATATTCCCTTACCATTACCTTTCATAACCACTTCCATGTTGGCCTGGAGTACAACACCAGACCATTTTTGGCTTTCACCCACATATCAAGCTGAGCCATCCATGAATCAAGTTCCAACATTTTTCTTGTAATAGCTGGTCAGGAGAGATTCCCTTAATGAAGCCACAGCTATGAGTGGATCACAAGCACTGGTGTGACAGTGAAGGATGATGTAGAGGAATGGTATACACCTCTATCCAATGCATTCTTAATTGCTTTGGTAAATGATGCTTCTTGTGGCTCCTCTGTGGAACATGATCAATTCACCTCTTTGAGAGTCTTCCTCTTTTTTTGCTGACCTTGTACTTTACCAAGCATGATGTCCTTCTCCAGGCACTGATCGCTCCTGCCAACATGTCCAAAGTATGTAAGACATAATCTCATCAACCTTGCTTCTAAGGAGCATTCTGGTTTTACTTCTTCCAAGACAGATTTGTTCGTTCTTTTGGCAGTCCGTAGTATATTCAATATTCTTCACCAACACCACAATTCAAAGGCGTCAATTCTTCTTTGGTATTCCTTATTCTTTGTCCAGCTTTCACATGCATATGATGCAATTGAAAATACCATGGCTTGAGTCAGATGCATGTTAGTCTTCAAGGTGACATCTTTGCTTTTCAACACTTTAAAGAGGTCTTTTGCAGCAGATTTGCCCAATGCAATGCATCTTTTTTTTTTTAAATGCAATCTATGCTCTTATATTTATCTTGATCATCCAATTGAATGTCTTATGCTACTTGACTTGTTCATACTGATTTTTTTGTTTGTTTGTTTCCCAATCACTATGAGCATTGTGTTATTTCCCTCTCAACAAACATCTCTGTTTCCTGTTACTCATGCTGGCTAGCCTCCTTTTTAATCTCCCTCTTTTCTCTCTCCAACCTCTTCTCCTCATCAGGAAAGGATTTTACAATCATACTAAGTCTTCTTTTTTTGTTCCATTTTGTTTATTCTTGCCTTTTTGTGTTCCTAGAATACATGATGTGTGTTTCTGCTTTTTTGGTGTTTTTACTTGCTGGAGTGCTCTGCTCCTTAACTCACCACATTATTTATTCTCCATTACCACACTATTTAGTCTTTTCTCAATATCACTTCGTAGAGGTTTTTCTGAACTTCACAAACTAAAAAGCACCCAACATCTAGTCACTATGGGTTACTTCACTCTTTTTGTTTTCCTCACAAAAGTTGTCTGACATTAATTTCTGTCATGGGTTGAATTATGTCCCCCCAAAAACATGTGTATCACCTTGACTAGGCCATAATCCCCAGTATTGTGTGATTGTCCAACATTTTATATGATGTGATTTCCCTATGTGTTGTAAATCCTATCACTATGATATGATGAGATGGATTAATGGCAGTTATATTGATGAGATTTACAAGACTGAGATAGTTTCTTAAGCCAATCTCTTTTGAGATATAAACGATAGAAGTGAGCAGAGAGGCAGAGAGACATGGGAGAACCTCAGATCACCAAGAAAGCAGCACCAGGAGTAGAACATATCCTTTGGACCTGGGATCTCTGCACCTGAGAAGCTCCTCGACCAGGGGAATATTGATGACAAGGACCTTCCTCCAGAGTCGACAGAGAGAGAAAGCCTTCCCCTGAAGCTGATGTCCTGAATTTGGACTTGTAGCTTACTAGACTGTGAGAGAATAAATTTCTCTCTTAAAGCCATCCTCTTGTGGTATTTCTGTTACAGCAGCACTAGATGACTGAGATATAAAAGACAGAAGTGAGTGGTGAGATGGGGACCTCATACCATCAAGAAAGCAGTGCCGGGAGCGGAGCGCATCCTTTGGAGCGGGGTCCCTGTGGTGAGAAGCTCCTAGTCTGGGGGAACACTGATGAGAAGGCCGAGAGAATAAAAGCCTTCCCCTGGAGCTGACACCCTGAATTTGGGCTTTTAGCCTACTTTGACTGTGAGGAAATAAACTTCTCTTCATTAAAACCATCCACTTGTGGTATTTCTCTTATGGCAGCACTAGATGACTAAGACAGCTGCATGACCAACATAATGATACTTGTTGCCTCTGGTCTGTCTGTACTTTGGATAAGATGTAACTGGATAATTTTAGCTTCAATACCTCTTATTTTTTGACACAAGGCTTTAAAGTCACACTACTCTTGGAGGCAGGGCAAAGATGGTGGAGTAGTCAGACACTTCTGATGGACGCTCTTACAACAAAGACTCAAAAAAAAAAAAAAAAAAGAAAAGATTATATATGGCAATCTAGCAGCCCTGAACATCAAAGGCGAAGTTGAGGAACTGGACTGAGTGGCAGGGGGAGGGAGACACTGTTCGGAAGCAGTGAGGATTTGCCAGACCTGACCTAGCGAGAGCCTGAGTCCCTCAGGCCTGATCAGCTTGGGGGTGAGCAGTGAGGCAGGCAAGCAGTGGTACTCGAGAGGCGCGTTTTCCACACCATGAGGCACCCAGCACCAGAGAGTCTACATGGCCACCCAGAACCAGTGAGAAGCAGCCCTGGATTGACAAAAGATAAGTAATTGCATACTGCCTACCAAATGGATCAAAAACATCCCCCTTAGGGAAAAAGCCTCTCCCATGTACCTCCCCACTCCCTGCTCTGCACTGGGTCCTGGACCAGCTTCAGCAACTGCTAAGTCCCCTGGCTGGAAGTAGGATCTGTCACACACCCTGAGCCATTCTCCCAGATTTGGAGAGTGAACAAACTAACAAACAAGAGAAAAAATAAACAGCCAACTCCCCTCAGCCAGGAACTCAGGGTAGGCGCAGCTCCTTTGCCTAGGCACAGGCATAAGGGATCCATGGACTTTGAGTGCCTTTCCCGTTGCATAGACTTGTGTGGGCCCATTTCAACAGAGTAGACCCTCATTACCGCAGTATAACAGGGAATATACCTGAAGGCTAACTTCAACTGTTTCAGCTGTGAAGTGGCAAGTGCATGACATTTGATGCTGCTCTGCTCATTAAGCAGGGTCTTCACCTACCCACAGTAAGGGCCTGAGGACTGATGGCTCCACTCATGCCACCTAGCCACTTGTGATCGGGGCCCAAGAATAAGAGGTGCCCCCCAGTCCTCACAGCCAACAGCATTGTGTGCTCATAGTCTGGTGCTCATAGTCCACCCACCAACATGCTCTAGGGAACAGGGACAAGCCTTCAGCCTGGACACCTGGGGGAGACTGTCAGCCCCTGCCTTGTTCAGAGTGTGTCCCCCTGCTGCAGCTAGATGCCTGTGCCTACACCAATCACCCATGCTTGTCTAGGACTGTAGGAGAGAGCCTGCATCACACACTTAGTGGCTATGTACCTGGGCACCTGAGCTGAATCCATACAGGAAGAGTGGTCAGACTCCTAAACTCATATACCTAGTAACAGATCTAACCACATGGTGACAGGACATTAGAGCTTCAAAGGTGCCAATAATCAAACTAGCTCACACAAGCAGCCTATTTGGGCATGTCAAAACAAGAAGCGAGGACACAGTAAGCAAACATAAAATAAATAAATATAATAAGTTATTGATAGCCCAGAGACAACAGTCAATATTAAATCACATAAAAAGGCAGTCCACGACAGCTTTAGCAACCTCCCAAAATAAACAATCTAGAAATTTTCCACAGGAGGAAAATTTATTGGAATTACCAGAGGCAGAATACAAAAGATTACTATACAGAACTCTTCAAGGTATTAGGAAGGAAATTAAGCAAAACGCAGAACACACAATAGAGGAAATTAAAAAAGATTAGAGAAAAGCATAACTTCAAATTTAACAGGCTGCAAGAATCCATAGACAGACAGCAGTCAGAAGTCCAGAAGATTAACAATTAAATTTCAGAATTAGACAAGTTAATCAAAAGTCACAGGAGCAGAACTGAGACAATGGAAGTTAGAATTAGTGAGATTGAAGATAAAGCACTTGAAACCAACTTATTTGAGGAAAAATCAGATAAAAGGACTTAAAAAAATGAAGAAAACCTAAGAATTATGTAGGACTCTATCAAAAGGAATAACCTACAAGTGATTGGAGTACCAAAACTGGGGGGATAACAGTCAATACAGAGAGAGTTGTTGAAGAATTTTTGGCAGAAAACTTCCCTGATATCATGAAAGATGATAAGATACCTATCCAAGATGTTCATCAAACCCCACATAAGGTAGATCTCAAAAGAAAGTCACCGAGACATATTATAATCAAACTTGCCAAAACCAAAGATAAAGAGAGAATTTTAAGAGTGGCTAGGGATAAACAAAAAGTAATCTACAAAGGAGAGTCAATAAGGATACGCTCGGACTACTCAGCAGAAACCACGCAGGCAAGGAGGCAATGGGATGACATATATAAAGCTTTGGAGGAAAAAAAACTTGCCAGCAAAGAATTATATATCCAGCAAAAATGTCTCCCAAATATGATGGTGAAATTATGGCACTTCCAGATAAACAGAAGTTTAGGGAATTTGCAAAATCCAAACCAAAATTACGAGAAACACTAAAGGGAGTCCTCCAGTTAGAAAATCAATAACATCAGACAACAATCCAAAACTAAAACACAGGACAGAACAACCAGATATCAACCCAGATAGGGAAGTCACAAAAATAAATCAAAGCTAAAACACTGAAAATAGGAAAACAGATGTCAATATGTAAAAGATGACAACATTAAACCAGAAAAGAGGGACTAAGTAATGTAGACATAGATCTTTCATATAGAGAGGAAGTCAGGGCGATATAAAGAAAGTAGACTGATTTAAACTTAGAAAAATAAGGATAAATATTAAGGTAACCACAAAGGAAGCCAACAATCCTACACATCAAAATGAAAAATGAGAAAAATATAAAGACTCAGCAAATATAAAATCAACAACAATGAAAAAGATGAAAAGAAAATACATAAAGAAAAATGACTCAGGACAGAAAATTAAGTTGAACAAAGAAACTGTTAACAACACACACAAAAAGACATCAAAATGACAGCACTAAACTCATACCTATCAATAATTATGCTAAATGTAAATGGACTAAATGTACCAATAAAGAGACAGAGAGTGGCAGATTGGATAAAAAAACATGATCCGTCTATATGCTGCCTACAAGAGACACATGTTAGACTTAAAGACATAAACAAACTAAGACTCAAAGGATGGAAAAAAAAATAGCAAGCAAACAATGCTCAAATAAGAGCAGGAGTGCCAAAATTAATCTCTGACAAAATAGACTTTAAAGTAAAATCCACCACAAAGGATAAAGAATGACATTATATAATGAGTAAAGGATCAGTACACCAGGAGGACATAACTATAATAAATATTTATGCACCCAATGACAGGGCTCTGAAGTACATAAAACAAACTCTAACAGCATTGAAAAGAGAGATAGACAGCTCCACAATAATAGTAGGAGACTTCAACACACCACTTTCAGTGAAGGAGAGAACATCCAGAAAGAAGCTCAACAAAGACACGGAAGATCTAAGTGCTACAATCAACCAAATTCATCTCATAGACATAATCCAAACACCCCAACCAACAGCAGTCAAGTATACTTTCTTTTCAAATGCACATGTAACATTCTCCAGAATAGACCACATATTAGGCCATAAAGAAATCCTTAACAAAATCCAAAGCACTGAAATATTACAAAGCATCTTCTCTGAACATAAAGCCAGAAAAGTAGAAATCAATAACAGAAGAAAGCAAGGAAAAAAAAAATCAAACACATGGAAACTGAACAACACCTTGCTAAAAACTACTGGGTTATGGAAAAAATTAAGGATGGAATTAACAAATTCATAGAATCAAATGAGAATGAAAACACATCCTACCAGATCTTTTGGGATACAGCAAAAGCAGTACTCAGAAGTCAGTTTATAGCAATAAATATAAACATACAAAAAGAAGAAATGGCCAAAATCAAAACATTAACCCTACAACGGGAACAAGAAGAAAGAGAGCAGCAAAAGAAGTCCTCAGGTGCCAGAAGAAAGGAAATAATAAGAATTAAAGCAGAATTAAATGAAACAGAGAATAGAAAAACAACTGAAAGAGTTAACAAGACCAAAAGATGGTTCTTTGAAAAGATCGACAAAATTGAAAAACCAGTTGCCAAACTGAAAAAAGAAAAACAGGAGAGGAAGCAAATAACCTGTATAAGAAATGAGATGGGTGATATCGCAACAGACCCAACTGAAATTAAAAGAATTAGAACAGACTACTATGAAAAATTGTACTCTAACAAATTTAAAAACCTAGAGGAAATAGACAAATGTCTAGAAATGCACTACCTCCCTAAACTAACACAAACAGAGGTAAAACAACT
>NW_004444031.1:5418050-5451684 GCF_000243295.1 Trichechus manatus latirostris
GAGAGTATGGCCCCCAGACACCCTTTTAGCTCAGTGGTGAAGTCATTTCCGAGGTTCACTGTTCAGCCTGGGAGTGGACGGCCGCATAAAACCAAATGAGACTAACGAGGTACAGTAGTCCAGTGACAATGGCCGGAAGGCAGAAGGGGACAAGGGAGCTGGTGATAGGGAACCCGAGTTTGGGTAAGGATATTGTTGATGTGTTGTGAGATTGTTAACCATTGTCATAGGGCAACATTTGTAGTAACTGTTAAATGCGAAACTACTTTGTTCTGTAAGCCTTTATCTTAAGTGAGAATAATAGCACAATTGGAAGAGCATAGTCAATGCCCCTGAACTGTGCATGTATAAATTTTTGAAATTGTGTATCTTTGGCTATGTGTATTTTCCCCAAAAAAAAAAAAAAAAAGTTGAGAATTTAGAGGGTTGACATGTTGTGGGGTTGTTAACCAATGTCATAAAACAATATGTGTACTACTGTTTTATGAGAAATTATTTGTTCTGTAAGCCTTCACTGAAGTACAATAAAAAAAAATAAAAACAAAAAAGTATGCCCTTTATCATCACTCTCATTCAACATTGTGCTGGAGGTCCTAGCCAGAGCAATTAGGCTAGAAAAAGAAATAAAGGACATCCAGATTGGTAGGTAAGAAGTCCAGGTATCTCTATTTGCAGATATGATGTGATCTTATACACAGCAAAACCCAAAGAATCCACAAGAAAACTACTGGAACTAATAGAAGATTTCAGTAAAGTTTCAGGATATAAGATAAACATAAAAAAATCAGTTGGATTCCTTTACACCAAGAAAGAGAACCTCGAAGAGGAAATCACCAAACCAATGCCATTTACACTAGCCCCCAAGAAGGTAAAATACTTAGGAATAAATCTAACCATAGACATAGAAGACCTATACAATGAAAACTGCAAGACACTACTGCAAGAAACCAAAAGAGACCTGCATAAGTGGAAAAATGTAACTTGCTAATGGATAGGAAGACTCAACATTGTGAAAATGTCAATTCTACCTAAAGTGATCTACAGATACTATGCAATCCCAATCCAAATTCTAATGGCATCTTTTAATGAGATGGAGAAACAAATCACCAACTTCATACGGAAAGGGAAGAGGCCCCAGATAAATAAAGCATTACTGAAGAAGAAGAACAAAGAGGGAGTTCTCATACCACCTGATTTTATAACCTATCATACTGCCACACTAGTCAAAACATCCTGGTACTGCTACATCAACAGATACATAGACCAATGGAACACAACTGAGAATACAGACATAAACTCATCCACCTATGAGCAGCTGATATTTGACAAAGGCCCAAAATCCAATAATTGGGGAATAGACAGTCTCATTAACAAATGGTGCTGGCATAACTGGATAACCATCTACAAAAAACTGAAACAAGACCCATACCTCACACCATGCACAAAAACTAACTCAAAATGGATCAAAGAGTTAAATATAAAATCGAAAATGATAAAGATCATGAAAGAAAAAATAGGTATAACGCTAGGAGCTCTAATACATGGCATAAACAGAATGTGAACCATAAGTAACAACAACAAGCACTAGAAGAGAGACTAGATAACTGGGAGCTCCTAAAAATCAAACACTTATGCTTATCAAAAGAGTTCATCAAAAAAGTAAAAAGACAACCTACAGACTGGGAAAAAAAATTTTGGCTACACAAATCTGATCAGCATCTAATCTCTAAAATCTCCAAGATTCTGCAAAACCACAACAACAAAAAGACAAATAACCCAATTAAAAAATGGGCAAAGGATATGAACAGGCACTTCACAAAAGAAGATATTCAGGCAGCAAACAGAAGCATGAAGAAATGTTCATGATCATTAGCTGTTAGAGAAATGCAGATCAAAACTACAATGAGATATCATCTCACCCCAACAAGGCTAGCAAAAACACAAAATAATAAATGCTAGAGAGGTTATGGAGAGACTGGAACACTTACACTGTTGGTGGGAATATAAAATGGTACAACCACTTTGGAAATCTATTTGGCGCTTCCTTCAAAAGCTAGAAATAGAAGTACCAAAGGATCTAGCTATCCTGCTCCTTGGAATATATCCTAGAGAAATAAGAGTGGTCATATGAATAGATATATGCACACCATGTTCACTGCAGCGCTGTTCACAATAGCAAAAAGATGGAAACAACGTAGGTGCCCATCAACAGATGAATGGGTAAACAAATTATGGTATATCCACACAATGGAATACTACGCAATGATAAAGAACAATGATGAAGCCATGAAACATCTTATAACATGGAGGAATCTGAAGGTCATTATGCTGAGTGAATTTAGTCAGTCATAGAAGGACAAATATTGTATAAGACCACTATTATAAGAACTCAAGAAAAGGTTTAAACACAGAAGAAAACATTCTTTGATTGTTATGAGGGTGGGAAGAGAGGGTGAAGGTTATTTACTAACTAGATCGTAGATAAGAATTATCTTAGGTGAAGGGAAGGACAGCACACACTACAGGGGAAGTCAGCACAACTGGACTAAACCAAAGCTAAGAAGTTTCCTGAATACAATCAAACACTATGAGGGACAGAGCAGCAGGGGTAGGGGCCTGGGGGCCATGCTTTCAGAGGACATCTAGGTCAATTGGCATAACAAAGCTTATTATGAAAATGTTCTGCATCCTACTTTGGTGAGTGGCATTTGTGGTCTTAAAAGCTTGCAAGAGGCCATCTAAGATGCATCAACTGGTCCCAACCACCTGAGTAAAGGAGAACGAAGAACACCAAAGTCACAAGGAAAGTATTAGCCCAAGAGACAAAAACGACCACATAAACCATAGACTTCATCAGCCTGAGACCAGAACAAGATGGTGCCTGGATACCACCAATGACCGTCCTAACAGGGAACACAACAGAGAGTTCCTGATGGAGCAGGAGAAAGGTGGGGTGCAGAACTCGAATTCTAGTAAGAAGACCAGTCTTAATGGTCTGAATGAGACTGGAGGAACCCTGGAAATCATGACCCCCGGATTCTCTATCATCCCAGAATTGAAACAATTTCCAAGGCCAACTCTTCAGACAGGGATTGGACTGGACTGTGGGACATAAAGTGATACTCGTGAGGAGTGTGCCTCTTAGCTCAAGTAGATACAAGAGACTAAACGGGCAGCTTCTGTCCAGAGGTGAGATGGGAAGGCAGAGAGGGTTAGGAGCTGGTTGAATGGACATGGGGAATCAGGGGTGGAAAGGAGGAGTGTGCTGTCACAGTACGGGGAGAGCAATTAGGGTCACGTAACAATGTATGTATAAATTTTTGTATAGGAGACTAACTTGAAAGGTAAACTTCATTTAAACTAAAACAATAAACAAAAAAATAATAGATAAATAAATAAAAATAAAGTCAAACTTCTCTGAATTGTTAAAAAAAAAGTTATCATCAGCCTTGAAAAATATGTTCTATGAGAAGAGGATGATATTCTTTAGCTAAATTCTTTCACACATGGAGAATCTTAATCCTATTTTTCAAAAATATTCCATGAAGCTTAAAGGAATTTTTGTTTTTGTTTTTAAATAACATCCAGATACATCATTTAACTTTCCAGGTCTTTCACAAAAGTAAATAAGCTAAAAAAAAAGTCAAGTTTGTAAGAAGTAATAAATATGGCAATTTAAAAATTGTTCAGCAAGGAATGTCATTCCTTTAGCCAGGCTACTGACATGTGAAAAGGCACATGCTCAAACAAATGAAACCGGCAGTCTGCCTCCAAGATGCTCCCTCTGCCAATGTCCCTCAAGATAAGCATACAAACCAATGAGTGGCCTCTGTCCTGGAGACAGCCTCCAAGTGGTTTATCTACTTACTCAAGCTGTATAGTCTCTCCCTCTTCCTGAAAATGCAGCACCAAGGGTGATAGCCCCTACATCTTATGTCAGCTCAGAGCACTCAGGCTTCACACTTAAGAAAGTGAAGCTTGTAATGTCTAAATAAGTATTCTAAGTGGGCAATTTCAGTAAATTGAATGGCAGTCAATGGACCTTTCTACTACTCCCTTCCTTTCATCCATTATCATTACTTCTTTGTGGGAGGTTTTAGCTCCGGGCAGATGTTACTGTAGAGCTCACAATGACAGAAATGTTAACTATTTTCCTCCTTCAGCCCAGAATGATTCCAGGGAACATTCTCCATAAGAATTTAACAAGGAGGCTACGTTTTACTATGTGTAACTTTTGTAATGAGATTCAGACTTTTAAAGCATTACCAAAGTAGCATGCAGATGTTGCTTTACCAAAAAAAAAAAAAAAAGCAGATTTTCAAGTGTTAGCACAAACATTACACTAAATCTCTTTAAAAGCAGAGATATTTACGACTGATAATGTTTTTGTGTGGATGTGTAGGTTACATAATCATGTTAAAATTTGTACATGTGAATGAATATGTGTAGACTTACAAGCATTATAAAGCTAGTTACCCACTTTCATTGCTAGCTCACTATCTCTCTACCTTATTTATAATTGAAGTCCTGGCTATTCTTAGTTTTCTCATTGTTCATCAAATACTTTACATAACCAAGTTAATCCATTGTGATAATTTGATGAAATACGTATTGTGGTTTCAAGAAAGATTCATAGGAAACAACAAAAATTTCTAAAAATCAAGAGGCCAATTTATTTACTATTGTTAATAACTTTGTTCATTTTAAATGTTTCATAAATGAATTTCATAAGCCTTTAAGTAAAATTGCTTTAGATCTTATACTGCAACTGTTGTATGTATCTAATTTTGTATTCACTCTGCAAAGTCAAAGCCCATTGCTGTAGACTTGTAATTTCAACTTCAATTAAGACAATGAATTCTGAAATATCAGTGTAACTAAATTGGACCAACATTTTATGTATCTCCATGCTTGCTCTAGAACAACTTGAAAGTGTATTTACAAATAGAAATATAATTATACTGAGTCCAATGTGGCTTGACTTTAGTTTCAATACTGAAATAGGAAAAATGTTGGTATCTCTCTCTAAAGTTTCTTTCCACATACTTACAGATACTTTAATGCTACATACATAATTGAACGGTCCCTTGGGTAGTATAAGGCCAAAAATTAAGACTCAATATGATGAGTGCCTGGCCATCTGCAGAAAACCAGAGGGCCTCAAATGACTGAACTGCAAGTTCTCCTCCCCATTGTACTCCTGTAAATAAAGTCAATGAGCCAAACAACCCTCCTTAAGACCAGGCACATTGCCTGCCTATTCCTGAGCATTGGGCTTCAGCTCCCTACCAGCCCACAGAACTATTCAAACAAGCCAATCACGTCTTCTTGAGGGAACCAGGACATTTTGTCCTCTTGTGACTTCACAAAACATGCCTCCCACAGCCCCTGCTTGTTCCTTTGCCCCCCACCCCGAGTGCAACCCCATGTGGCTTTGTGTGGTATGTGGTGATCTCTTCCCTCAGGCTGTAAGTATATGTGACTAACAACCTCTGTGAGCTCTCTGTCCCCTCTCAGGTGTCCTGTGTTTCATCATCCCTGGAATGCCTCCCTCACCTCTGGGGCAAAGAAGAGGTGATCAAAATGCCTTGGTTCTATGGTGTTACCTGCTATATATATATATATATATATATATATATATACATATTTTTTTTTCTGATATGAAAATAAAAAATTATTGCCTTTTTCTAATTTGTTTTTCTTTCTTTTTTTTGTTTTACCTGCTTTTCTTCCATTTGCCAGGGGAGAGTAAATGTTATTTTGCTCATCTAATATTTCCAGTGTAGGAGATATCCTAATAATTAGAGGATGGGAGTCGTCTTCTTCATCAACTACAAGAGAAACAGTTTGAAGAAAGCAGTGTTAGATGGGTTCTGAAGAAAAGGCTGGAGAATAGAGAAGGCTCACATGTCCTCTACGAGAAAAGGCTGTCTAAATAATATGTACTTTGAAACAATCTTTACTGGAATAGAGAGGAAAAAAAAACAGATGAGAATTAAGTAAAAACAGTTTATTCCTTTAAAAAAATTACCTAAATTTAGGTCCAGAATGTGACTCTTAAAGAAAATTGCTTTTATTCCTTTGAGAAATTTAGGGTTTACAGATGATAGCAGTTTTTGTGTCACCTATAACATCGGTTGCCCTACTTTTCCGGGTCATATTATATATAGAACAAGATTATATTTGTTATTTAAATACCATCTTTAGTGAGCAGTAAGGAGCCCTGGTGGCACAGTGGTTAAAGTGCTTGACTGCTAACCGTAAGGTCGGTGGTTCAAAACCACCAGCGGCTCCACAGGAGAAAGATGTGGCAATCTGCTTCCATAGAGATTTACAGCCTTGGAAACTCTATGGGGTTGCTGTGAGTTGGAACTGACTCCACGGCAGTGGGTTTCAGTGAGCAGCAAAGTTAAGTTGAAGTAGTTGAAACTTTAAATCCTAAAAGAATCATGTCAATGTGGGTGATTAATAATACCTAATATGTGTATGACTCTTTTAATTTCACAACCTGTTGATTCATTTTTAGACCCCCCACACCCTTAAGGAGTGTGAGTATATAAAATTGCAATGTTGCTTTATATTTTCATGATTTATTTTCAGTGTCAATTTTTTATGGGTTATTTTATGATTATTTTATGATTGTTTACGTATCATCTTTAGGAATCTTTAGGAAAACTTTAAACAACACATTATGATTGTTTAACAAATTTGGAGAGGGCTGGAATCACAGTGGTTAAGAGCTACATCTGTTAACCAAAAGCCTGGCAGTTTGAATCCACCTGCCATACTCCTTCGAAACTCTATGGGGCAGCGCTACTCTGTCCTATAGGTTCACTATGAGTTGGAATCGACTTGACAGCAATGGTTTTGTTTTGTTTTGTTTTGTTTTTGGTTGGTTTACTAAACAATGGAAGCTATTGCCTACACTTTAAAATGATATTTTCCTGGGACATCACTTTTGCTTCCTATCTGATTGGAATCAGAAATTATTACTGATACACGAAGTCTGTCATTGCTTACATTCAAGACAAGATACTAGAAAGGATTCAGGAGACATATTGCCTAGTATTCACTTTTCTACTGCCTGGTTGAGATTGTCATTAAATGCATCTAAACTCAGACCTCCTGATTTGCAAAACGAGTAAGTAGGTCAGATCATTTATGACATCATAATTCTCGTGAATAAGAATTGTACCATTTATAGACAAATTATTTTTATTAACAGTATAATTTTCCAAATCTTTAAAAACTGACTATTCAGCCATAATTCTATAAATATGTTGTAGTTGTGAGGTGCCATTGAGTCAATTCCAATTCATAGCGACCCTATGTACAACAGAACTAAACACTGCCTGGTCCTGCTCCATCCTCACAATCCTTGCTATGTTTGAGCCCCTTGTTGCAGCCACTGTGTCAGTCCATCTAGTAGAGGGTCTTCCTCTTTCTTGCTGACCCTCTACTTTACCAAGCTTGATATCCTCCTGGGACTGGTCCCTCCTGATAACATGTCCAAAATATGTGAGACAAAGTCTCTTGTTTCTAAGGAGCATTCTGGCTGTACTTCTTCTAAGACAGATTTGTTCGCATTTCTGGCAGTCCCTGTATATTCAGTATTCTTTGCCAACACCATAATTCAAAAGCATCAATTCTTCTTCAGTCTTCCTTATTCATTGTCCTCTATACCTATACTGATATGAATAACATGATATATTTATGGG
Source organism: Trichechus manatus latirostris (assembly GCF_000243295.1). Classification (NCBI taxonomy): domain Eukaryota; kingdom Metazoa; phylum Chordata; class Mammalia; order Sirenia; family Trichechidae; genus Trichechus; species Trichechus manatus. The sequence goes on from NW_004444031.1 coordinate 5,425,769, forward strand.
GGTGGCTATTAGCTGAACACTTACCTCTGGACAAAAGAATATCCAGATAATTTTTTTAAATTTCTTTTTCCATAAGTAACAAGAATGGTAATTTTATTTCTATAAAAATTACATAGTGAAAACTATCAGATTTTAATAAAATGTAAGTCACACCTTAAATTACTGGGAGATTGAAAATGTAATGGTTGTTCATAAGCTTATGTTTTTACTATTAATAATTTTATCTGATTTTCTAAATTATCGTAAAATGCAAATTGAAATTGTAGAGTAGGTCAGAAAAGGTACAGTTCTCTAAACTTACTTCTTTTTCTTCTCTTTGTTTTTTTTTACTATGATGTTTAAACTCAAATTAAGTCATTCATCCAAACCCTTCTTCCACTCCCACCTGTGCCTGCCTAACACCTGTCACCAAGTGTTATGGATTGAATTGTGTCCCCCAAAAATATGTCAACTTGGCTAAGCCATGATTCCTAGTATTGAAGGTTGTCCTTCATTTTGTGATCTGATGTAATTATCCCGTACGTTGTAAATTCTAACCTCTATGATGTTAATGAGGCAGGATTAGAGGCAGTTATGTTAATGAGGCAGGACACAATCTACAGGATTAGGTTGTATCTTGAGTCAATCTCTTTTGAGATATAAAAGAGAGAAGTGAGCAGAGAGGAAAGGGAGATCATTACCACCAAGCAAGAAGAGCCAGAAGTGGAGCTCACCCTTTGGACCCAGGGTCCCTGTGCTGAGAAACTTCTAGACCAGGGGAAGATTGATGACAAGGACCTTCCCCCAGAACCGACAGAAAGAGAAAGCTGATGCCCTGAATTCGGACTTCTACCTTCCTAGACTGTGAGAGAATAAATTTCTGTTTGTTAAAGCCATCCACTCACGGTATTTCTGTTATAGCAGCATGAGATAACTAAAACAGAAGTGAAAGTACTTTGGGTTAAATAACAATAATTTTAAAAGAAGCTTAAAATGAAGTAGAGCAGATTATTTTTACCATTATGATTGCAACAAAGGGAAGTAAAAGGAGATTCTCTGGAAAAATAAAATGACATGAAAGTGAAGTAAACTAGTACATATTTTTGTGGAAATAGTGCACTCCTTCTAAGTTCATTTGCTAACTGCTCCCTCCCTCCACAAGGTCTTTTTGTAAGTGTCAATATGACAATTTTTTTTAACATTTTGCTGTAAAAAAAATTAGTGTAGCCCACTTAGGAAAATACCTTGACGGGGGAGAGAGAGGTTGACAAACAAATGTAGAAAGTGTGCATTATTTCCATAAAAATATGATAAATTCTAAATAAAATTGAATTTAAATGACTTGAAAATATCATGCATTTAAATAATTTTATTAGACTTTTCTAAACCCTGCATTTCTATCATTTATTTCATCTCTATTTTAATATAGTATTTATTTTACAACATTTGATTTACTGAGAGTTATTTGAGATTAATTTAAATCTGTAGCGTTTCAGATCTTAACAATGACTCTTGGCATGTATAGAGAGAGAAAATGGAAATTGAATTTCACAAAGCCTGGAAACTCTTAGCCTTTCACATACTTTATCTCAGTTCATGTACACATCTAAAGATATCTAGTGCACTTCTGCTGCCTAATAAACCCTGGATATATATGATTGAATTTTAGAGTCTTTTAAATTAATAAATAAATGTTTTTCTTTCTTAACAGAAGGAGCCAGCTTTCTACAATTTTAATTTTGTAGGTTCAATTCTTCTGTTTTAAAAGCTCTTCCAAGAACCTATTGGAGCGATATTGGTCAGACTGTGCAGACTACTTACCCTTTTATCTCATCGCAACTCTAGCAATGCATGTGATGTCCATGATCTGTCTCTCAGCATGAATAAAGGGGCCCATTTTAATTGTCTTCCATTTAGACATTAAATTCTCTGCTTGATTTGCTGACCTATTTATATTATGTCTATATTCATTATGGGCTGGAAGGGTTTTAGTATGTTTCCTATTGCTAGGATCAGAGGAAGACTCACATCTTTTTTGTTTTATTGAGTTTTTGGTGAAAGTTTACCCAGCAAGTTAGATTCCTATTTGACAATTTCTTCACAAATTGTTCAGTGACATTAGTTACATTTATCACAATGTGTCACCATTCTCTTTAATTGTGTTCTGTTTGTTCCATTTCTAGTAGTCTAATTTCCCTGCCTGCTTATCTTCTCATCTTTGCTTTTGAGTAATTGTTGACCTTTTGGTCTTATACTAATGGTTTTTAAGAAGAACACCGATCTAATGGAAAATATCTTTTATTCTGTGTGTGTAAATGGCTTGGGGGCAGTGTCTAATCTCCTCCAACCCCACAAGATGGAAGGAGAACCAAGATCAACAGTGCACAGCAGACTCCCATGAGGTGGATACCAGACAACCCTCCCCTCTCCACCATCTTTACTAATTCTGACACCAGTCATCTCTTGCACAGCACTCTCTACTTCTCTTCTAGGTTTGATAATTCATTGCAATGGCCACACAGAACTCACAGGCCATACTCATGATTATGAGGTTTATTAGGGAAGTGACAGTTACAATTCAGGCTCAGGAACACTCAGGATACAGTTCTTCCATCAAGACAGCCTCCTCCCAGCCATACACACAGGCACACCTCTCCCTGGCCCTAGGCCTCTCCCTAAAGTCACTCAGCTTTCTCTCTCCTTGGGCTGGGAAGACCACTGTGCCGTCTACTGCTGCCAGGTCTCTCCTGCCAACAGTACTACTTCTTACTGTCTTCAGGGTTACAGCTTGCTGTCTCTCTTGGTCTCCTGCTTCCAGAAACTTCTCAGCACCAGAATCCTGGGTCCAAAGGATACAATCTCCACTTCTGGCTGTTCTGCCTTGGTGGTGGTAGGATCCTCCTCTCTGTTCTGGAATTGGCTCTCTTTTAAGGGAAAACTGACTAATCCCCTCAGTAGGCTACAATTACTCTATTACACAGTCCCGCCCAATCTCTTGGATGGGAGTTAGAAGACCATGGCTAAAAAGGCCACACACAAAAGTAATTAATTGCACTGTGGGGTGCCACTCTGCTATTTTTCTAAATGGTGAGCTCAGAGGATAAGCACATTTCTGGACTTAAAGAGTGTCTCAGGGTGATAGTCTCAGGGAGGCCTCTGTTCTCTACTGTTACAGTTTTTCTGGCTTTTTGTTTTAATAAGAATTTGAATTCTGCTCCACATTTTTCTCCCGTTCTGTCTGGGACCATCTACTGTGACCTTCGTCAGAATGGTCAGTGATGGCAGCTGGGCACCATCTCATTCTTCTAATCTCAGAGTAGATGAGATTGTGGCTCATGTAGGCTTGTTTCTTCGCTGAGCTTTCGGTTACCTTCTTACTGTTTTGCTCCTGGTGAGTAGAGACATGTAGTCATGTATTAGATGGCTGTTCTCAAGCCTTTAAGACCCCTGACACAACTCACTTCACTAGGGTGCACATCATGATTTTTCTGAACTATGTTGTGCCAATTGACTGAGTTGCCCTTTAGGACTATGGTCCTAAGCTTTCATACCCAGAAAACCAATCTTGGAAGGTGTTTGGTTACATCTGAGGAGTATCCATATTTGTGTCTTCAATGAATATATGTGCATGCACCTACATATTTGTATGTACACATACCTATGGAGCCCTAGTGGTGCAGTGGTTAAGAGTTCGGCAGCTAACCAATAGCTCAGCATTCGAATCCACCAGCCATTCCTTTGAAGTCCTATGGGGCAGTGCTACTCTGTCCTATAGGGTCACAATGAGTCAGAATCGACTAGACAGCAATGTTTTTTGTTTTTGTTTTTTATAGATACTTTTATCAGTTCTCATCTATGTTCACACCTGTGCCTACCCATATACCAATATGCCATACCCATCTATATGTGCTCAAATGCTCGTTTTTACTTTGGTTGTGCTGTGCTCACTCCATACACATTTAGTGCCACTTTTCCCATCACCAAAAAAAAAAAAAAAAAAAAAACAACAGGTCTCTACAGTCTAAAGTGTACTTTCACCTCTTCCCCTCTTCTTCCTGGTAACCACCAATGAACATTGGGCTCTCTCTATGTATCTATTCTTGTCTTCTTATAAAAGAGGGATCATGTAATATTTATCTTTATATGCTTGACTTATTTCACTTAGCATTATGCCGTCTATGTCCATCCATGATATATCATGTTTTGTGGACTCATCATTCTTCTTTATGGTTGCATACTATTCCATTGTACATATTATCCATTCAACTGTTGATAGGCACTTCAGTTGTTTGCATTTATTTGCTATTGTGACTAGAGCAGCAGTGAACGTAGGTGTGCATATGTCTGTTGGTGTGATTATTTTTAGATGTCTAAGGTATAGGTCACTATGAAGCCGAATCGACTTGATGGGAATGGGTTTTTGGTTTTAGGGTATGTACCTGGAGCCCTGTTGGTGCAGTTGTTAAGAGCTCGACTGCTAACCAAAAGATGGGCACTTTGAATCCACCAGAAGCTCCTTGGCAACCTTATGGGGCAGTTCTACTCTGTCCTACAGGGTTGCTATGAGACAGAATCAACTAGACGGCTACAGGTTTGGTTTGGTTTTAGGGTACATACCTAGGATTGGGATTGCTGAATCATGGGATAGTTCTATTTATAGTTATTTGAGATGTGATTTCTCAATCTCAGTACTGGTTATACCATTTTACAGTCCTACCAGCAATAGATAAAGGTTCCAATCTCCCCACCGTCTCACCAACATTTGTTGTTATCTTTTTTTTCTTTATCAGTGCCATTTTAGCTGGGGTAAAATCGTATCTCATTGTAGTTTTGATTTGCATCCTTCTAATGGTTAATGATCATAATCACCTTTTCATATGTTTCTTGGCTGCTTGGATACTCTCTTTGGTGAAGATTCTGTTCATGTCTTTTGCCTGTTTTGTGATTGGGTTGTTTGTCTTTCTGTTGTTGATTTGTTGCACTTTTCTGTAGATTTTAGAGATTAGACCCTTAACAAATAAGTTGTTTCCAGAGATTTTTTTCCCAGTTTGTAGGTTGTCTATTTACTCTTTTAACAGTCTTTTGATGAGAAAAAGTTTTAAAGTTTCACAAGGTCCCATCTATCTATTTTGTCTTCTTCTATTCGTGCATTTGTTGTTATGTTTGTTAACCCACTTTGGCAAAAGATTAGGTCCCATAGTTTTCTCCCTATGTTTTCTTCCAGGAATTTTATGGTTTTAAGTTTAACATTTAGGTCTTTGATCCATTTTGAGTTAGTTTTTGTCTATGGTGTGAGGTATGGATTCTGTTTCATTTTTCTGCAGGTGGATATCCAGTTTTGCCAGCGTCATTTATTAAAGAGATTGTTTCTTCTCCACTGAATGGACTTTGACCCCTCATGGAAAATCAGTTGCCCATAGATGGCTGGGTTTAATTCTGAGTTCTCAATTCTATTCCACTGGTCTATGCATCTACCATTGAACCAGTACCAGGCTGTTTTTATTTCCGTGACTGTATAGCATGTTTTGATATCAGAAGTGTGACGCCTTCTGCTGTGTTCTTTTTCTTCAATATTGCTTTGTCTATCCAGGATTTCTTTTCCATATATATGAAGTTGTTCACTAGTTTTTCCATTTCAGTAAAGACTGTTGTTGGGATTTGTATCAAGATTGTATTTTATCTGTAGATCGCTTTAGGTAGAATTGACATTTTCACTATATTAATGTCTTTCCATTTTTGTAGGTCTCTTTTAGTCTCTTGTAGTAGTGTTTCATAATTTTCATTGTATAAAAGTCTTTTATGTCCCTGGTTAGGTTACTCGATAGGTATTTTATTGATTTGGAGGCTATTGTAAATGGTATAAGGTGTCTGGTGGGGCAGTGGTTAAAGGGTTTGACTGCTAACCAAAATGTTGGCAATTTGAACCTACCAGCTGCTCTGCAGTAGAAAGATGTGGCAGTCTGCTTTGCTAAAGATGTACATCCTTGGAAACCCTACAGGGCAGTTCTACTCTGTTCTATAGTGTCACTGTGAACCAGAATCAACTCGGCGGCAATGGGTTTGGTTTGCAGGTAAATAGTATTTTTTTCTTGATATGTTTTTTGGAGTAGTCTTTGTTAGTGTAGATGAACCCAACTGATTTTTGTGTGTTGATCTTGTACACTGCAATGTTGCTAAATTTTTCTATTAGTTCCAGCAGTTTTCTTATGGAATCTTTAGGGTCTTCTATGTATAGGATAATGTCATCTGCAAATAGAGATCGTTTCACTTCTTCCTTTCTGATTTGGATAACTTTTGTTTGTTTCTTTTTTCTCTGGGTAGGGCTTCCAGTACAATGTTGAATAACAGTGGTAATAATGAGCATACTTGTCTTTTTCCTGTTCTCAAAGGGAAGGCTTTCAGCCTTTCTCTGTTGAGTATAATGTTGGCTGTTGGTATTGCCTATATGCCCTTAATTATGTTGAGAAAAAATTTCCCTTCTATTCCTATTTTGCTGAGAGTTTTTATCAGGAAAGTGTGTTGAATTTTATCGAGCACCTCTTCTGCATCAATTATTATGATGATATGGTTCTTTTCCTTTGTTTTATTTATGTGGTGGATTCTCTAGTGTTGAACAACTCTTATAATCCTGTCATGAATCCTGCTTGATCATAGTGTATGATTTTTTTTTTTTGATATATTGCTGAAGTCTGTTGGCTAGAATTTTGTTCAAAATTTTTATATCTAGGTTAATAAGGGATATTGGTTTGTAATTTTCTATCTTTTTTTTTTTTTGTGATGTCTTTGCCTGGTTTAGGTATCAGGTTTATGCTGGCTTTATAGGAAGAGTTCAGTAGTGTTCTTTCATCTTCTATATTTTTGAAGCAATTGAGTAGGATTGGTGTCAACTCTTCTCTGAATGATTGGTAGAATTCTCCAGTGTAGCTATTTGTCCCTTGGCTTTTTGTTTTTGGAAGTTTTTTGATGATATCTTCAATCTCGTCTTTTGTAATGGGTCTGTTTACATTTTCTACATCTGTTTATGTTAGTTTGGGTATGTAGTGTGTTTCTAGCAATTTGTCCATTTCATCTAGGTTTTCAAATTTGTGGGAATACAATTTTCCATAGTAGTCAGTTATGATCTTCTTTATCTTGATGGATCAGTTATAATGTCACCAATTTCATTTTCTAAATTTGGTTATTTGCCTGTTTAGTTTTATTTTTTGTCAATCTAGCCAGTAGTTTGTCTATTTTATTGATCCTTTCAAAGAACCAATTTCTGGTTTTGTTAATTCTTTCTATTGTTTTCTATATTCTATTTCTTTTATTTCTGTTCTGATCTTTCTTGCTTTCTTTTTTCCGGTATCTTTTGGCTTCTTTTGCTCTTCCTTTTCTATTTGTTCAAGTTGTCAGTTGTCAGTTTAAGTTAATGATTTTGGATCTCTCTTCTTTTTTGATGTAGGTATTCACAGCTATAATTTCCCTCTGAGTACTGTTTTACTGTGTCTCAAAAGTTTTGATATGTTGTATTTTCATTTTGATTTCATTCTAGAAATTTTCTAATTTCACTTTTGATTTCTTCTATGACCCAATGGTTTTTTAGCAGTGAATTATTTAGTTTCTGTGTATTTGTATTTTTTTCCTGTTGTTGATTTTTAGCGTCATACCATTATGGTCAGAGAAGATGTTTTGTATGATTTCTATCTTTTTAAATTTGTTGAGACCTGTTCTGTGTCCTAGCATATGGTTTATTCTGGAAAAATAAGGTGTACTGTTCTGAGGCTGGGTGGAGTGTTCTATATATGTCTGTTAGGTCCAATTGGCTTATGGTTTTATTTAAGTTCTCAATGTCCTCAATGTTCTTCTTTTTAAATGTTCTGTCTATAACTGAAAGTGGTGTGCTGAAGTCTCCTATTATTATCATGGATGTGATCATTAAGTCTGTGTGTCAACTTGGCTGGCCATGATTCTTAGTGGTTTAGCAGTTATGATGTAGCTTGGCAGTCATATAATGATGTGATCAGGTCCATGATGAGATTTCATATAATGTGATCACCTCCATGATAGGATCTGCTGTGAGTAGCCAGTCAGTTGAAAAGGAATTTCCTTGGAAGTGTGGCCTATATCTAATATAGGTGGATTTTCTGGCAAGACTTGCAGGCTTTTTCTTGCTCTGGATTCTGTAGCTGGCTCCTATTCATCAGACTCCTGGCTCCTATTCTTGGGAAGAGCTAGCAGCTTATTTGCTGATCTTGGAATTCATCAGCCTCCACAGTCTGTGATTCAGAGGACTGTTGTCTGACCTGCCAATCTTGGGTTAGCCAGCCTCTGCAGCTACGTGAGTCAGGAGAAGCCTCTAGTCTGACCAATGAACTTGGGACTTTCCACTTCTACAAACACATAAGCTATTTCCTTGATATAAATCTCTCTCTCTATATATAGATAGATACTTCACTGGTTTTTCTTCTCTAGAGAGCTCAGCCTAAGACATTTGGTACTAAGAGTGACTCTAGAGAAACAAAATTGTAAGGATGAGTTTTCTGAACTGGTTCTCAAGTCTGGTTAGTCTTAAAGATGTTGATGACTCTGTTTCAGTAGTAAAGAGAGCACTGCTAATCCATGGCATGAGGTGGCAATAGAAATTTTCAAAATATCACCACCAGTAGAACAGGTATCGGTGGGAGGCAAGGCTCTGGGTGATCACATGTTTGATACCTTTCTATAATTTTGTTAGAATGAATAATATAAGGAAGCTTGTTGGCCAGTCCTACTTTCGCTAGACAAAGTGGTGAAAGAGATGAGGTCAGGGCTTCAGAGTCAAAGCTCAAGTGCTGCATGAACAACTTCAAAGTTTCCACTTGTACCTTGAAAGGAAAGCATTATTTCTTGTAGTAACAGAGCTAATACTGCCAAAAATCAAACCCAGAGTCTTATAACGGTAGCTGAATTACAATGCCAACTGAATTCCCAACCTTGAGTGATGTCTGAAGTTAAAGCGAGGGCATTTATTGGGAAGAAATAGGATCCTGAAAGTTGAGATGGGAACATATGGGCAGATAACCAGGAAGCTGGGGACACTGAACCCCTAAATTCTGCTGAATCCCTCCTGCCAACAGAACCAGCTCTCTCACTCCCATCTGAAGAGATTACTCTGTCTGTTAAGCCACCCTCAGTAAAACCATTAAACCCTCCACCCCCATCTAATGAGATTAACCCAACTGTGTCTGAAGAGCCTTTGTCTGAGTCTTTCCCTGGGGCATCACCTGAGGCAGATGCCTTACAAGACAATGCTGAATGTTCTGCAGGAGGCCATATACTCTCTAAACCAGTGGGCAACATATGGTTCTGTTTCTCCCATAGCCAGGATTTGTGGGTCTAGGAATCAAGGGGTGGAAATGGAAGTGGCACCACTCACTATTACCCCTCCCCCACAAGATTTTTGGTTCCTGTTCCTGTGACCCTATGCTCTGTGGGCCTAGGGGTTAGTTCCAAGGGAATGAATGCTGCTACCTGCAGACACTTCACTGATTCCATTGAACTGGAAGGTTAGAATGCCTTCTGGCCATTTTGGTCTTCTTATGCCTCGGGATCAACAGGCAAAGAAGGAATTACCATATTGGCTGGGGTGATTGATCTTGATTACCAAGAGAAAATTGCATTGATATTGCATAATGGAGGTAAAGAATCGTTTGTCTGGAATGTAGAAGTTCCTTTAGGGTGTCTCTTAGTACTACCAAGCCCTTTAATTAAAGTCAATGGAAAACTACAGCAACCCAATTCTGACATGACTATTAACGGCTCAGACCCTTCAGGAATGAAGGTTTGAGTCACCCTACCAGGAAAAGAACTATGACCAGCTGAGGTGCTTGCTGAGGGCAAAGGGAATACAGAATGGGTGGTGGAAGGAGGTAGTTCTAAATACCAGTTACGGCCAAGTGACCAGTTGCAGAAATGAGAACTGTAATTGTTATGAGTACTTCTTGCTTGCACGTGTGCATCAAATATTTTTATTTTTACCAATGTCACAAAACACTGTGTATTGTTTAATGAGAAACTAATTTGTTCTGGAAAATTTCATCTAAAGCACAATAAATAAATAAATAAATAAAAACAAAAAGAAATTTGTTTTCTTCACCTATAAAATATAAGATGTAAACAGGGATAGTTCGTTTTTGGTTGTACATGTGCTGTATCACGTTAGGTGCAAGTATTACTTTATAATTGTCTTTATTCAGAGATTATGTATGGTTTAAAGAGGTGTGTACAGGTGCCAAGTTGACAAGGGGTGGAACGTGATTGTTAGAGGTGTGTGTCAACTTGGCTGACCATGATTCTCAGTGGTTTAGCAGTTATGATATAGTTTGGCAGTCATATAATGATGCAGTCACCTCCATGATGAGATCTGATATAATGTGATCACCTCCATGATACGATCTGCTGTGAGTAACCCATCAGCTGAAAGGGAGTTTACTTGGGGATGTGGTGGATTTTCTGGCAAGGCTTTCAGGCTTTTGCTTGCTCTGGATCCTGCAGCTGGCTCTTATTCATCTGACCCTTGGTTCTTGGGACATGAACTAGTAGCTTAACTGCAGATCTTGGGATTTGTCAGCCTCCACAGTCTGTGAGCCAGCAGCCTGCCAGCTTACCTGCCAATCTTGGGATTTGTCAGCCTCTGCAGCCTGTGAGCCAGAAGCTGTTGTCTGACCTGCGGATCTTGGGTTCACCAACCTCTGAAGCTATGTGAGTCAGGAGAAGATTCCAGCCTGACCCATGCACTTGAGGCTTTCCAGCCTCTACAACTGCATGAACTATTTCCTTGATATAGATCTCTCTCTGTCTCTCTCTCTCTCTATATATATATATACCGATGTTTCACTGGTTATACTTCTCTAGAGAACTCAGCCTAAGACAGTAAAGTTGTCTGTTTCTCCTTTCATATTAGTCAGTATTTAGTTCATGAATTTTGGTGTATTGCTGTTAGGTCATATATATTTTAAATTGTTATGTCTTCTTGCTGGTTTAACACTTTTACTATTATGTAGTGTCCTTCATTATCTCTTGGAATAGATTTTGATTAACAGCCTATTTTATCTGATATCAGAATGACTACTCCTGCTTTGTTTGTTTAGTGTTTGCATGGAATATTTATCTCTGTCCTTTTGTTTTCAGTCTGTGTCCTTATGTCTAAGGTGTGTTTCTTGTAGATAGAAAAAGGAAGGATCTTGTTTTCTTGTCCATTCTGCCACTCTCAGCCTTTTGCATACAGTGTTTAGACCATCGATATTTAAGGTTATTACTAAAAAAGAAATATCTATTTTACTCATTTTGCCAATTTTTTTTGAGTGTTTCATATCTTCTTTGCTTTTTTATTCTGATTTTTCTGTTTTTGCCTGTATTTGGTTGCTTTCTTGTAATGAGCCTTTTTGCTTTCTTCCTTCTTCTGAATGTTTTTTCTTGGTGAGTTCTTAGTGGTTAGCACGTATATTCCATTACACAACTTACAATTGCAACAATGTTTAACATATGAACCACAGTTAACATACACCCTTAACATAATAAATCAGTTCCTGATATGCTCCTCCTTCCCCCATTTCTGTTGGTGTGTCTCCATTAACATCAGTATATAACCTATATTCAATAAGTTTAATTTGTGCTTGTTTCTTACAAATCTGATGTTGCATTTTTTGCAGGATTTAATTACTGAATTTATTCTCTGAAAATAAATTATGTACTTGGTCTTTATGATTGTCTGTGTCATTGCATTTTTTAGAGAGCTCTTTTTTTCTTATTATTTATTTATTTATTCCCTCCCTCCACCCCCCATGTATAGATAGGAGTGTTTATATAATGCTCTTGCCTTTCCATTTGGAGTACTCCCTTGAATAATACTCGCAAAGCTGATCTGGTAATGGCAAATTCTCAGAGCTTCTGTTTATTTTGGAATATCTTCATTTCCCCCTTGTTTTTGAATGACAGCTTTGCTGGGTAAAGTATTCTTTGTTGGCAGTTGTTTTTGTTCAATGTTTTATGTATGTAGCTCCCTTGTCTTCTGGCCCCTATAGTTTCTCTGGAGAAATCCACACTGATTATTATGAAATACCCTTGGTATGTTTTATTGTGCTTTTCTCTTGCTGCTTTCAGAATTCCCTCCTTTTCTTTGGTTTTCAAGAATTTTATTAAGATATGGCATGGGGTTGATCTTTTGGTGTCTCTTCTGGTTGGGGTTCATGAAGGTTCCTGTATTTGCAGTCTTGGTTCTCTGTTCAGGTCCAGGAAACTCTCTCTGATTATCTCTTGGAAAATTGTTTCTGTGTCTTTATTGTTGTCATGGTGCTGTTGGATTCCAATAATTCTAATGTTAGATTTTTTAATTGAATCCTATATTTCCTTTTTGTTTTTTTTTTTTGCTTTTCTTTGTTCTTTTTTGTCTTGAGACCTGAAAAATTCAGTTATTTTGTCTTCTAGTGCATTTATTCTACTTCTTTCTGTCCAACTCTATTACTGTTTCTTTTGCTTTTTCTGATTCAACTGCTTTATCCTTCAGTTCCAGAGGTTCCTTTTTTCTGATGTTTTCAATTTCCTTGTTTAGTCTCCTATTTTGTTCCTCTTTTTGTTTCCTGTTCTCCACTAGTTAGTTTCTGCATGCTTTTTGCTTTCTTTTAACATATTTAACACCATAACCTGAAAATGATCAATTCTTTGCATTAAACTGGCCTCCATAGGAGAAATTTCCTCTTGTTCATGTTTTGCTTTTGATCAGTCCTTCTTCTCTTGTGATTTTTTTTGTGTTTTACTATTTTTTGTTGAACTTGGACCTTTTCTTATTTTTTTTTTTTACCTTAAATTTTGCATTCTGGTTTTTGTAGGAAAATTTTCTGATCGGTAGCCCTGGTGGCACAACATGCAAGCACCTGCTGCCAATTGAAAGGCCAGAGCCCACACATGCAGCCAGTTTATGAGAGAAAGATGCAGCAGTCCACCTCTCAAAGACTCACTGTTCTGGGAATCCCATGGGGCAATTCCACTCAGCCCCACAGGATTGCTCTGGGTCAGAATCAACTCAGCGGCAGTGGGCTTGAGAACCAAGAAAGGGCACTGTTATCATTTTTTTTTTTTTTCAGTAGTCTTTCAGGAGTTCTGGATGCTTGATCTGTGGAATTCAATAAGCATGTGTGGGAGGGGGGCTTACCTGGTTGCAGACACCGATGTAAGTGATAGAGCTCGACTTTTCTGTGGTGAAGGTGTGGAGCTCTCTATGTCTTTCACTCACAGATACCCCTGCACAGGCTCTCCTATAGTGACCTGCTATAGACTATTTTCCTCCACGTTGCCCTGTCAGTCTGAAGTAATCCCCTCACCCTGCTGCCCTTGCAGTTCCTCAAGGTCCTAGTGACCATCTCTCTTGGTCCACCAAAACCCAACCAAACCCATTGCTGTTGAGTCAATTCCGGCTCATAGCGACCCTATAGGACTGAGTAGAACTGCCCCATAGGATTTCCAAGAAGCACCTGGTAGATTTGAACTGTCGACCTTTTGGTTATCAGCAATAGCTCTTAACCACTAAGCCACCAGTGTTTGCCTCTTGGGCCTCATCAAAATTCAAATGTACTCTCTTACAGCATCATGATCTCCCTTTGCCCCCTTCCAATTGCACAGCCTGCAAACTCCCAAAGCCAATTTGTGCTACCTTAAAAAAAATCTGACTACAGCTTCCTGAGATTAGCTCCTGTCTTAGTTATCTGTTGCTGCTATATCAGAAATACCGCAAGTGGATGACTTTAACAAAGTGAAATTTATTTCCTCACAGTAAAGTAGGCTGGAAGTCCAAATTCAAGGCATTAATTCTAGGAGAAGCCTTTCTCTCTCTGTCGGCTCTGGAGGAAAGTCCCCGTCATCATCAGTCTTCCCCTGGACTAGGAGCTTCTCTGCACAGGAACCCTGGGTACAAAGGATGTACTCTACTCCCGGCACTGTTTTCTTGATGGTATGAGGTCCCCATGTCTCTCTGCTCACTTTATTCTTTTATATATCAAAAGGGATTGGCTTAAGACACTGTCTAATTTTGTAGATCTCATCAATATAACTGCTGCTAATGAATCTCGTTAACATCATAATGATAGGATTTACCACACACAGGAAAATCACATCAGATGGTAAAATGGTGGGCAATCATACAATACTGGGAATCATGGCCCAGCCAAATTGATACACGTATTTTTAGTGGACACAATTCAGTCCATGACAGCTCCCTTTTTATGTTCCCAGTTGGAGGTGTTACCCAGCCCCATCTCAAAGTGACTATAATAAGCAAGCTCTCCTGATGTTAGTGAATAGGTTCTCCCAGCTTCTGTGCCTTCCCTGCTCCTCTTCTCCCCTACTTTTGGACTCACTTCAACTCTCAACACCTCAGCTGACATGCAGAGTTCTGAGATCTGTCTGTGCTTATTTTTATTTGTTGTTCACTGGCTTAGTTGGTGGACGGTAAATGGGAGCTTCTACTCACTTTGCATCTTTCTCCACTCCTTCACATCTTCTTTTAACTCACCATGACTGGTGGACAAGACCTGACTCTGAGAAGGGCAGTGGTCTAGTGGTTGAATTTGGCTGCTAACCAAAAGGCAGCAGTTTGAATCTACCAGCCACTCCATGTAAAGCCTATGGGGCAGTCCTACTCTGTCTTATAGGGTCATTATGAGTAAGAATCAACTTGACAGCAGTGGGTTTTATAGAAAGTAATACAACTGGATTTATTATATGTACATTAATATTTTTTATTACTTGTTGTTGTTTTGTTGTTAGGTGTCATAGAGTCAGTTCCGACTCATAGTGACCTAATATATAACAGAATGAAACACTGCCTGGTCCTGCGCCATCCTCACAATCATTGTTGTGCTTGAGTTCATTGTTGCAGCCACTTTGTCAATCCATCTTGTTGAGGGTCTTCCTCTTTTTTTGCTAACCGTCTACTTTACCAAGCATGATGTCCTTCTCCAGAGATTGATCCCTCCTGATAACATGTCCAAAGTATGTGAGACATAGATTTCATATTTTGAGATGCTAAAAAAAAAAAAAAAAATTGCTACTGAGTCAATTCAAACTCGTGGCAACCCCATGTATGTTAGAGTAGAACTGTGCTCCATAGTGTTTTCAGTGGCTGCTTTTTTATAAATAGGCCTTTCTTCTAAGCAATTCTGGGTGGACTCAAACCTCCAACATTTCAATTATAGCAGATGAGCATGTTAACAATTTGCACCACCCATACTATGTGACTTACATTGGATTTACCCAACAACAGACCTTGAAACAAAGATTTAAGCAGAGATAATTCACTTACGAGGCGGTCTTAGGAAGTCCAAAAGACAAAGAGGGAAATGGAGAGAGGGGTGAGATAAAAGCAAAAAAAAAAACAAAAAACTGTTTATTAATTAACAGTTTATCACTGTGGATGACTGAAGCTCAGTCTCATTGGAAATCTCCTGAGAAACTATGCAGAACATGTCTCAGAATTATCTCACCTGGTGATGGGAGGTTGAGGTGTTTATGCACAGATTACTATCCTCCACTGGTAGAAGATTGTTCAGTGCACATCTTCTCCATTCCTGACAAATCTAGATTGTGTCTAATTTTTTAGAAACAAGCTATTTTAGTGTCAGAGAGAGAGGGAACAAATAAACAGAGAAAAAGAGGAACACAGGCACTCAAGATGGAGAGCTGTCAGTGTGCCAGGAACCACAGCTGGACGTGAACTCCATTATATCAAGGGAATATGAAATGGGGCATCAACAGGACAGCTACTGTCCACTACTTGTATCTCTTAGATCTGCTCACCCCGACAGTGAGGATACTCTGTAATACTCCATGGAGGTGATTAGCTACAATAAAAAAATTAAAAAAAAATAAAATTAAAATAGAAGGTTAGTAGATCAAGCAATATAGTTCTGCTGCTTCAATTGATCCAGAGGATACAATTGGTATTCTCTATCTTCATTTTTTATCATTTATTCTAGATTACCTTCCTCCTCACTAGCACTTCATCTGGTCTAGTTGTTTGCCTGCTAGGGTGACTAACCAAAACCTTCATACTTGAGGAGTATGAACCTCTGGTTTTTGTAATTGCTCTTTGACTATTATTATCAGGCATAAGAGCATCAAGAGGCCCTAGCATATCCCTCTAATTCCAAGATACATTTATCCCAGCTCCCATTATGAAGCCACAACCCTAGTTATTTATGATAACAATTTCTTTCTTAATTTGCTGGTCTACTGCCACGTAGTGCACAAAATAACTTCAGTTGTAGCTTTGGGTTTAGTGGAAGCTTTACCATGTCTCCTGGTTGAAACATCCCCTACTTCCCCAATGTAAGATACCAGGATCTCTTAATCTTTACATTTAAGTTTCATGGACAGAAAACACAAACTCTCAAATAGATCACTGGGAGTGATGATGAGAGGAACCATTACAACTTCTGTCCCATTGCTTAGTTTCATGTGTTGTTGTTACTGTGTACACGGCACTATCTAATCATCACTGAGTATATACATATATATATGTACATATACACACTATATACATATATGTGTGTGTATATATGCACACATACATATATATTATATTTATACATGTGTATATTTATGTGTGTGTGTTTGTATATATGTATATACACACACACATATGTATGATCCTGGAGGAGACTGCTCAGCTCGACAGGATGTCTCTTCTGAGCTGCCTTCTTATATGAACCTTTGAGAGTTATCCCTAAAATTTAAGATGGGGGCTTCGTGGTAATATGCTATATGGTAGATCTAGTGGATCCTATGAGCACGTGATCATTTTCACATCTCCTTTGCTATAAAATTGATCCTTAGGTCAAAGACAATAATATGTAGTAAATCCATAAGCACTTGGACAACAGTACCGGGCCAAGGAAGGAAAACACCATTCCAAAGAAAGTTTCAATTGTAATATACATGATTCATTGGTCCCTTTATGGTACAAAAAGTGTTGATGTTATTCAGCATGGCACCAAGTGGCTGGTTGGCCTTAATTAAAGAATGGTACCATATAAAGAGCTCAGTGTGGTTCCCTAGTGTCTGAAATATCATTCAGTACTGGCTGTAACTATAATAGTCTTGGTAAAATGGAGTCTTTGTGTTTGTACTCATGCATAGTCTTCATCCCTGCCACCATGGATATTCTGTTCATGGGTTAATTGTGCAAGCAATGGTATAGCTAAATACAGAAGCTGGCTGACATCTACTGGGCAAGTCATCTTATCCACCTAGTTTCTCAGTATTTTCTCTTTAGTAGATGCTCTCTTGTGGACATTGACATGATACATAAAAATCGTCAAACTTTAGGTCTATTTCCATAGAACTATCCACATTCCTCTTTACCATATCTCCTTTATTAAATCTTCCAGTCTTGCTTCTTTCTGCTCCCCAACAAACCAGCCTAGCCATTCACCATTTCCCAAGATCCTGTGCATATCTGTATCTCAGACACTTATTCTTCCATAAAAGGAAGTAATCAAGTTTACTGCTAAAAATCTTCCCACAGGGAAGATTTCTCTTCACTATGTCCTTAGGGCCACCCCTGGGTGTATGGGGCGTTAGTCAATTTCTGGCTTCCACTAAGATATCAAGCTGACCTTTCTGTAAACTGAGCTTAAGATTTTTTTTTTATTCCTTTTCTTTCAGTTGAATAGGGACACTAACAAAGCCATTGGTGTGAGCTGAACGAGAGGCAATCGTGTGACAGAGGTAGGTAATATGTCCACGCCTCCACATAACATACTTGTGTAGTCTGTACCACTTTGGGCCTGATCCCAGGTGAACCATTTACATCATACAATGGAATTCTGTGCATATTCAATCTTGTATATTAGATGTCATAATACCTAACTCATATTAATAGATATAGTTCCATTGTAACTTGCTGTCCTGTAGTCAAACATTCAGTCTCTACTAGGAATCAGGGGCATATTAGGAGCTCCTTTTCATATAATAAACATGGAGCCCTGGTGGTCCAGTGGTTAAGTGTTATGGCTGCTAACCAAAAAGTTAGCAGTTCAAATCCACCAGCCGCTCCTTGGAAACCCATAGGGCAGCTCTACTCTATCCTATAGGGTCATTATGAGTTGGAATCGACTCAGCAATGGGTTTTTCATATGATAAACAGTTCTCTCTTTGAGGTCTATGTTTTAATTCGTACATACCAGAAACTCCACACAGCGTTGTTATATACCCTGAAAATCTCTAGTGACATTGGGCATTTAGGTCATATAATTCTAGCATCAGAGCATCTTGTACTTCATCCTAGACCTGATGCAGAACTTTTTCTTGCCATCAATCATCTGATAAATGGCATGAAGAACTATATGCAAGAGTGTTATATGTTGTCTCCTGTCTTAGTTATCCAATGTTGCTCTGACAGAAATACCGCAAGTGAATGGCTTTAACAAAGAGAAGTTTATTCTCTCACAGTCCGGTAAGCTAAAAGTCCAAATTCAGGGCTTCAGCTTCAGGAGAAGACTTTCTCTCTCTGTCAGCTCTGGAGAAATGTCCTTGTGATGCATCAGTCTTTCCTTGGTCTGGGAGCTTCTCTGCACAGGAACCTTAGGTCCAAAGGACGCTCTCTGCTCCAGATACTGCTTCCTTGGTGGTATGAAGTTCCCCTCTTCTCTCTGCACACTTCTCTCTTTTATATCTCAAGAGATTGCCTCAGGACACAATCCAATCTTGTAGACTGAATCCTGCCTCACTAACACAACTGCTGCCCATCCTCCCTCATTAACATCATAGAGGCAGGATTTACAACATATAGGAAAATCAGAAAATACTGGGAATCATGGCCCAGCCAAACTGATACACACATTTTTTGGGAGACATAATTCAATCCATGACATCTCCAAAACTCAAAGTTACTTTTAGGTGCCATTTGTTTAGTGGCAGGAGATTCAGGATACAATTGCTTGTCTTTTACTCTAGAGAGGATGTTCCCTCATGCTTAATATCACTGAGTCTCTAAAAATTTAACTGATGGACACCAATCCTGAATCATTGCAGGATTTATCTCCTACCACTTGGTATATATGTTTCTTACTTGGGAATTTAGTGTGTCCTGATATTTCCTATTCACTAGGTCCAATTACTATGAAGCTATAAATATAGTGGATGAGCAATATGTTCTGCAAAAAGTCAAGATAATTAATATATTTTGATATAGGGCAAGAGAGTTAACGTATCCCTGCGGCAGGGTAGTGAATGTATATTGCTTCTTTTCTAGGTACATAAGAACATCTTACCTATGGAGATTGAGAAAATACATTCTCTAGATCAAGAGTTGGCATGAAATATCCTACAGGCCAAATCTGACCCATCACCCACCTATTTTTGTAAATAAAGCTTTATTGGAGTACAGCCACAGCCATTTATTTACATATTGTCCAAGGCTAATTTCGTGCTTCAGTAGTAGAGTAGTTGCAACAGAGACCATATGGCCTGCAAAGACCCTTTATGAAAAAGTGATTGCTAATTTCAGCTCTAGATCAGTAGTTATATAAGAAGTACCAGAAGCAGTGCCAATCTGTACTGGCAAAGATACCACCACATATAGCACAGCAGCTTCAGTTTGCCTATCATTCGCTTAAATTAATGAGAATTTATCATCATTCCTGTGGTCCATCCATTTTATTTACTAGCCATACTGGTGTAATGAAAGAGATATGATGGGAACCATCATTCCTGCTACTTTTAAGGGCTTTCAGGGTTGAAATAATATTTAAAATTTCATTCAGGATGCATTGTTGTCTCTGACTTGCTATCACGGCCAGTTGGAGTAGTTTTTGAGACTTTCGCTTGCTCTTTAATATCATAATGACTTCTCCACTGGTCAGATACTTCATGTGATGTTTTGCTAGCTGATAAGTTTACCCACTTCAATTATATGCTCAGGAAACAACTGTAGCCTGGGTCCGCAGACTCACACGGTTCACAGTCAGATGGACAGGAGCCAGAACTTCACTTTTCACTGGCCTCCCTACGTCCCCTCTGACAGGAAAATCACGGTGACATTCATCTCAGCTCAGAGTCTGTGTCCACTTCCTCTCAACTAATAATTCTCTTTTCCTCCACTCCATTACTCTGGCAAATGGCCAGGACTGGGGATATATTTACTGCATATACTTGTGGTGGAATTTCAGAGTTTTACCTTCTGACTTAATTTTCAGTTCTGGGTATGAGAATTGGCTTAAGTCTGGAAACTGGTTGAGGAATCCAGTATACTCTTAATATTTTCTATGCACTAGGTCCAATTAGCATGAAGTCATAAGTATAGTGGATGAGCTTATTTTTTTTTTTTTGTTTTGTTGTTGTTTTTAAAAAGTCAAGCAATATCCTCACTGAAAGGCTACCAAACTACTTTGGCCTGAGAAGTACCATAATCTATAAGCCATTGCTATAGCTTCTCTAGGTTAGGACTCCTGAGGCCACTCAGACACTGCTACTTAGTATGATAGCAAAGCTCATCTTTCCTCTGATACCACCTGGACTCTGCTATTCAGAATACTATCAACCCTATCTATGCTATGGAGCTCAGTTCTATGGCAGCATCTGATGCCATTAAGCCTTCCTACAGAGAATAGCCACTATTCTCTCAAATATGTTACTGTCTCCCTCTTTAGTGGATTCGTTGCTTCTTTAGTGAAGGGAATATTCTCTGGGAACATACTCAGCTAGTGTGGTCTTTGGTCTCAGGTAATAAATCTATTACAGCATGCTCACCTCTCTGAACCTTCTGATCTCTACCTTAGTAATCTGCCAAGGCTGTTCCAACATCCTGTACTAATTTACTGCAGGAAACCACCATGTTCAAAATTCTTGGAGCCAAATCAGCAGCCTGTTATAATTACCTCCAAATGTCTTTGCAGGAAATTAAATACTAAGTCTTCTTCTAATAGCAAATTGACAATGAGAAGGAAGAAGGGGCAAGCCTCAAGGAAACAAACATTATGTTATAAGGTATGTATCTTGGGTGAAGCCTTTGATTATTCCGTAGGCAACGGTAGACTTCTCTTTAGCAAGCCCAGGGTGGAGGTGGGGGCCACTTCTGCTGGACTCATGGGCTTAGGAGAATTGGAGTCCAAGCTTCTCAAACATTCAACTAAATGCACCCATTGTAGATATCAAGGTAACACTCCACTATGAGGTCCCTGACTTTAGTATAGATGATCTGCTGGAGCTATGCATTCAGTCTCCTTAGTAGCCCAATGAGCCTGAAGGTCAAAGCTTGGACCAGATATTCAGTCCAATGTGTCTTCATTGCAGGAGGAATAAAAAAAAAAAAAAAACCTTTTCAAATGCTGCTAGTTGGTAATTGCTTTCCCTGAACCTATCATTTTTCTTTTTAAAGGCATCTAAGTTAGGTAACCCATCACAAGTTTGTCAGTTTGTTATACTGTGGTTGCTTGTGTGATGCTGCCAAGATGGAAGCTATACAGCTGATAGTTCAAATATCAGCAATGTCAGAATTCAGAAATCAAATTATGTCTTAGTTATCTAGTGCTGCTGTAAGCAGAAATACCATAAATGGGCGGCATTATTCAAAAGAAATTTGTCTTCTCATAGCTAAGGAGGCTAGAAATCTGAATGCAGGGTGCCAACTCTAGGGGAAGGCTTTCTCTCTCTGTTAGCTCTGGAGGAAAGTTCTTGTCTCTTCTGAGCTTCTACTCCTAGGATGTGGCTTGGCATGTGTCTTCCCGCATCTCTGCTTTTTGTTTGCTTGTTTAATCTCTCATAACAGATTGACTCAAGATACACCCTACACAAATCCTGTCTCATTAATATAACGAAGAAAACCTATACCCAAGTGAGATTATGACCACAGCCATACATGTTAAGATTTACAACATATATTTTTGAGGGACATAATTAAATTCATAAGAGTCACGCATGGCGGACAAGTTTCAGTGGTGCTTCCAGACAAAGACAGACTAGGAAGAAAGGCCCAGAGATCTACTTCCAAAAATTAGCCAATAAAAACTTTATGGATCACAACAGAAAATTGTCTGACTTGCTTGCTTTGGACACATCATCAGTGGGATCAGTCATTGGAAGCAGATATCATGTGTGGTGAAGTGGAGGGCCAGTGGGGTGAGGAAAACTCTAGGTGAGAGGGATTGGCACAATAGCTGCAACAATGGATTTGAATATGCTAGCGATTGTGAGAATGATGCAAGACTGGGCAATGTTTTGTTCTGTTGTACATCAGGGCACCAAGAGTCATAGTTGACTCAGTAGCTATTTCTCAATTTAGGGTAGGTAACACAAGTCAGTCAATGCCACAATGCTTATAGTTACCACTGCTCTCACATCAATTGCTAGAGCTCTTGTATAAGCCAGTACTTCCCCATCCACCTTTATCTCACTCCAATCCACTAGAAATGTGAGTCTTAACAACTGTGATGCTGCAGCATGCCAAGCTATAACATGCTCCTAGTATTGTGGTCTCCATTGTCATTTGACTAGCAAGTAGTCCAATTCCATAATCTTATCTTCAGGGGTCATTCCTGGTACCAACTCTTAAAAGCAGACCCTGAGATAAGGACTTGATTGTAGGTGTTTATATGGGAGATGATGCCAGAAAACACAAATGAGGAAGTGGGGTTAGTGAGCTAGGGAAAGGTGAAAAGTCAATAACAGTGTATATTAATGAGTGGGTTATCTTTGTGGAAAGCTGGGATACAATCCTACTGGGAACCTTCTGAGAAACATATATCAAAGTTTTTCCTTCATAGAATGCATTTATGCCTCTAATGGATTTATGTCCCTAATGCATTTATACCACTAAATGCAGAGGGTCATTTACCCACTGTCTCCCACACTCCACTGGTTGATGATAGCTCCCAGGAGATGAACTCTTTCATGCTCTACCTGCCTGAAGTGAAACACGCTTCTGTGGTGCCAGAGAAAGCCCTCATTCAGAGACTGGGGAAAAAAGCACTTGAGGTTGGAATCACAGCAGCAGATAAACACAGAGGGATGAGGTAATATGAGGTGAGACATCAACAATGTCTATTCTATACATTTGTTGAAATGATGTTGCCGCTTCTCTAACCTTTTTTCAAATCTTCATTTACAATTGTCTTCAGAATGTGCAGTACAGTCTCTGGGCAGGCTGTGCTCAAGGGAGTGGAATGTGCCTCATGCCAGGCTGAGAAGAATGGATCTCAGTACACCAGAGTTAAGAAATGACAATAGTAATTAGTAGGACTTTTGTTTGTTTGTTTTATTATTGTACTTTAGATGAAGGTTTACAGAACAAACTAGTTTCTCATTAAACAATTAATACACATATTGTTTACCAACATTGGTTACCAACCCCATGACATGTCAACACTCTCCCTTCTCGACCTTGGGTTGCCAATCACCAGCTTTCTTGTCCCCTCCTGACTTCTAGTCCTTGTCCCTGGGCCGGTGTGCCCATTTAGACTCATTTTGTTTTATGGAACTGTCTAGTCTTTAGCTGAAAGATGAACCTCTGGAGTGACTTCATTACTGAGCTAAAAGGGTGTCTGGGGACCATACTCTCAGGGTTTCTCCAGTCTCTGTCAGGCCAATAAATCTGGTCTTTTCTGTGAGTTAGAATTTTGTTCTACATTTTTCTCTACCTCTGTCCAGGATCCTCTATTGTAATCCCTGTCAGAGCAGTCAGTGGTTGTAGCTGGGCACCATCTAGTTGTGCTGGTAGTGATAATGGTCATCCTTGTCTTGTTCCTGTTCTCAAGGGGAACGATTACAGCCTCTCTCCATTAAGAATGATGTTGGCTGTTGGTTTTGTTTAGATGCCCTTTATTATGTTGAGGAATTTCCCTTCTATACCTATTTTATTGAGTTTTTATCAGGAATGGGTGTTGGACTTTGTCAAATGCCATCTCTGCATTGATTGAAATGATCAAGTGCTTCTTTCTTTTATTTATGTGGTGGATTACATTTATTGATGTTCTAATGTTGAACCATCCTTGCATACCTGGTATGAATCCCACTTGTTCTTGTTGTATTATTTTTTTTGATATGATGCTGAATTCTATTGGCTGGAATTTTATTGAGAATTTTTGCATCTATATTCATGAGAGCTATTAGTCTGTAATTTTCTTTTTTTATAGTGTCTTTGCCTGGTTTTTGTATCAGGGTTATGCTGGCTTCGTAGAATGAATTTGGAAGTATTCCTTGGTTTTGTATGTTCTGAAATAGTTCGAGTAATACTGTTGTAAGCTCTTCTCTGAATGTTTGGTAGAATTCTCCAGTAAAGCCGTCTGGGTCAGGGCTTTTTTGTTTTTCTTTTGGGACTTTTTAAAATTACCTTTTCAATCTCTTCTCTTGTTATGAGTCTGTTCAGATTTTCAACATTATTTTGTGTTAGTTTGGATAGGTGATGTGTTTCTAGAAATTTGACCATTTCCTCTAGGTTTTCAAATTTGTTGGAGTATAGTTTTTCATAGTACTCTGTTATGATCCTTTTTATTTCAGTTGGGTCTCTTGTAACTTTCCCCATTTCATTTCTTATTTGTGTTATTTGCATTCTCTCCTGTTTTTCTTTTGTCATTTTGGTCAGCGGTTTGTCAATTTTGTTGATCCTTTTAAAGAACCAACTTTTGGTTTTGTTGAGTCTTTCTATTGTTTTTCTATTCTCCATTTCATTTATTTCTGCTCTAATTTTTAGTATTTCCTTTCTTCTGGTGGCTGCTTGTGGGTACGGTGTTCAGGGCATGGTGCAGATAGGCAGGAGGGAGTGGGGAGGTAGTGACATGTGGAGCTAAGTGGGTGTGGGAAAGAAGAGAGATAAATAGGAGCCAAAAGTGAAAGAAAAGTGCTGAGGGAGGCTGCCTTTGGAGTGGTGCAGACCTGGGGAAGCTGTGTGCCGGTGACTATCTAGCTAGGTGGTGAGGCAAAGCCCATCAAGAGGAGACAGATACAGCACATGCAGCTACATGGGCAGGAGAAGGAAAGGAAAGAAGGCAGAGAGATATAAGAAACTAGATTAAAAAAAGGAGAAAGAAAGGCATATGCGGCTATATGGTCT
Source organism: Trichechus manatus latirostris (assembly GCF_000243295.1). Lineage (NCBI taxonomy): Eukaryota > Metazoa > Chordata > Mammalia > Sirenia > Trichechidae > Trichechus > Trichechus manatus. The sequence goes on from NW_004444031.1 coordinate 5,450,805, forward strand.
GAAGAAAGGAATGGAAGGAATGTAGAGAGAGACAAGAAACCAAGAAAGGAAAGGAAAAAAAAAAAAAGATACCAGGTGGTCGGAATGAAGGAAAGGAAGGGAGGTAGAGAGAGACAAGAAACTGAGAAGAAAAAAGAGGAATGAAAGAAAAGAAAGAAAAAAAATGCCCCAAGGGAGCACACCAGAAGCAGGTCCCCAGCCAAGCTGTGCTGTACAGCCTGCCCAGAAGGAGTGGAGATGGCACACAGAGTGAGGTGTTCAGAAGGGAAAGGGGGGAGAAGATAGAGAGAGACAAGAAACCAAGAAAAAAAGAAGAAAGACAGAAAAGGCAAATGTCACAAGGGAGCCCACCAGAAGCAGGACCCTAGCTGAGTGCCACTGCACAGCCTATCAAGGAGTGGAGATGGCACACATTGCCAGGTATTCAGGAAAAGGGTAGGGAAGGAAGGTAGAGAGAGATAAGAAATCAAGAAAAGAGAAAGTAAAACAAAACGAAAGATGCCCCAAGGGAACCCGCTGGTGAGGTAGCACGGACTGAGGAAGTGGCTCCCCAGCCGTGTGACACTACAAAGCTTGTCTAGAAGGATCAGAGATGGCACCCAGAATCAGATGTTCAGGAGAAAAGAAAGCAAATATGGTAGAGAGAGACAATAAATCTAGAAAAGAAAAAAAATCCCCAAGGGAGCCCACTGGCTTGGTGGCACAGACTGGAGAAGCAGCTCCAAGACAACAGATACTGCACAGACCATCTAGATGGGGCAGAGATGGCACACAGTGACAGGTATTCAGGAGACAAGAAAAGAAGGAAAGTAGAGAGAGACAGTAGAGAGAGATGAGAAACCGAGACACGAAGAAAAACAAGAAAAAAAAAAAGAAAAAA
>NW_004444031.1:5451784-5498783 GCF_000243295.1 Trichechus manatus latirostris
AAAAAATGCCCCCAGGGATCCCACTGGTGTAGTGCAGTGGACCAGGGAATGGCTCCCAAGCTGAGTGGCACAGCTTGTCTAGAAGATGCGGAGATGACACACAGCACCAGGTGTTCAGGAGACAGGAAAAGAAGGAAAATAGAGACATGAGAAACCAAGAAATGAAGAAAAACAAAAAGAAAGAGAAAAAAGTTCCCTTGGGGATCCCACCTGATGGCAGTGTGGACGTGGGAAACACTGACCCTCTACTTTATTAATCATGATGTCTTTCTCCTTGGACTGGTCCCTCCTGATAACACAAAAAATATGTGAGATGAAGTTTCATCATCCTTACTTGTAAGGAGAGTTCTGGCATTACTTCTTCCAAGACAGATTTGTTCATTTTTGTCATCACTTGTCTGTCAATTTGTCATACTGTAGCGGCTTACGTGTTGCTATGATGCTGGAAGCTATGCCACTGGTGTTTCAAATACCAGGAGGGTCATCCATGGTAGACAGGTTTCAGCAGAGCTTTCAGGCTAAAATAGACTAGGAAGAAAGACCTGGTGATCTACTTCCAAAAAAAAAAAAAAAAACCTTTGAAAAGCTTATAGATAGCAGTGGAACACTATCTGATATAGTACTCCAGCATCTTCCAAGAGGTGCTCTCAGGTTGAAAGGCACCCAAAATATTACTGGTAAGAACTACCTCCTCAAAGTAGAGTTGACCTTAATGATGTGAATGGAGTAAAGCTTTCAGGACTTTCATTTGCTGATATGGTATGACTCAAAAAGAGAAGAAAGAGCTACAAACATCCATCAGAAATTAGAACATTGTATTTATGAAGCATGAATCAAGGAAATTTGAAAGTTGTCAAAAATGAAAGAGAATGCTTAAAGATTAATATCCTGGGCATCAGTGAGCCTAAATGGACTTGTATTGGCCATCTTGAATTAGAAAATCATATGGTCTACTATGCTGGAAATGACAAACTGAAGAGGAACAATGTCACATTCATTGAAAAAAAGGCTAACGTTAAATGAGAAAGTTATGCATAAATTAGTATCTCAGCATGAGTCTACAGTGTTTGGCCAAGTGTCCAGTCTTAAGCGTGATCACTTTTTTCTCAAGGTCTGTGAGTGGGTTGAGCTTTTCAGAGGGAAAACAGGCAATGCCAGTTTGGACTTGGGCGTCTTCTGGTATGGCTCCTTCACTGATCAGTAAACTGGACTTCTTCTCTGACTTTTTTTAGGTGTTTCCAGTATATATTTTCAAGGATGGTATGGGCTATGAATGGATAATCTGACCTATCTCAGGAGTAAAACCTAGAAAATTACCCTGGGTCATGACCAGTATCAGATATTAGGATTTATTAATTTTTAGCTGAGTCATTGGTTCTTCATTACTTCGTCATTCACCTAGTATGTCTCTGGGGAGACTCAGAATGAAGTGATACATGAGTCAAACAACACTGAACAAAAATGAACTGCTGAGAACTAAAAAAGAAAAAGGGTGGGGTGGAGATGAAGTAAAGAAAGTTAACATTCTCATTGTTCTACTTCAATTGCTAAATTTCATTTCAAAATTGTATTAAGCTGTCTAGGACTGCCATAACAAATTACTATAAAGTGGGTTGCTTAAAACCATGTAAATTTATTCTGTCATAGTTCTAGAGGTTAAAGCATGAATTCAGGGTGTTGTCAGGATCATGCTGCTTATGAAGGCTCTAGGGAAAGAGCCTCCTAGCATCTACTAGCCCCAGATTTCTTTGGCTGGCAGTGTAATTCCAATCTCTGCCTCTGTCGTCACATGACCTTCTTTTCTTTGTCTGTCTGTGTGTATCTTCTCCTCCTCTTGTAAGAACACAAGTCATATAGTTTTAGAACCCACCCTATCCAGTATGACTTCATGTCAACTTAACTAATTACATTCAAAAAGACCTTATTTACAAAGGTCATAGGGGCTGTGTGTTTGGACTTCAACATATCTTTTGGGGGACATAATTTAACCCATAACAAGGATGATAAGCTTATATTATGACATCTACAATCTTTATCTAATTTTCTAAGCACACTCAATATATAGAAGTCCTACCTCAAGAATTTTGTTTAAAAGTTATTTCCCAGAATAAAACAACAGATATTCCTCAGCCCACTGAATGAATGAAGGCAGCCCAAACTTTTTATATTATAATGCCATATGCTTTATTTAATCACACAATTAAAAATCTAAATTAACCCCATGAAATTAACCTTATGGATTATTATAGTTTTTTTTTTTTTCATATTTCTGGTGTATTTTCCTAGTAACAATCACATGTAGATGCATAAATAAAATTGTTTTAGTTGGGCAAAATAAGAAAAAAATATATAAGTTTTGTTCTTTCATTTTCTTGATGCAAAATGAAATGTCAAAACAATTGACATAAGTGTTATTGTGCATGACTCACCTACATCATTTTTAGGAATGGCAGTCTGCTTCCAATAAATTCCTCCTTCTTCTGTAAATCTGATCACTGTTTTTGAAATTGAAAAAGGAGAGTAAAATCAACCAGAGAACTGACATACAATCTTCTACTATGGAGAAGCTAGTAGTTATATCTGGAAAACTTTTCTTCAAAAAAAAAAAAAAAAAATTATACCACAAAAGATGACTTCTATAACTATGAATTAGATTAAAAACAAATATACCATAATAAAAAGAAACATGTATAAGAGTATCTGAATGAGAAAAAAAATACCTTTATTCAGGCCAAGTTGTTTGCGGAATTTTCTGCACCAATTGAAATGATCCTATAAGCAGTTAAGCCTTTTTTATAACATGTGTTTTATACCATATCACTGCTGTTCGCATTCTCAAAACACACACTGACTCTATTCTTGTGTTAAATGCTGCTGATTGTATTTGCAATGTTTAACACCGTGAATATTCTCCTCTTTGCTTCAGTTCCTTGAAGACCAGGCACAAACTCCACTATTTCTATATATCGTATTATCTTCATCTCCATCTGACAAATGAGTTTTGTTCCACACACATCTTACCAAATGGGAAGACCAATAAAGTTACATAATTGTAATTTTATTTTAAAGTCTATTTCTAAAATGTAAAAACATGTACCTACTTGTTTTTCCAATCGAGTTATCTACACATTCTTGTTTTTTTTTTTTTTGGCTTGGATGGCATTTAGGTCTCTATGAATGAATTTATCAAAATGTTCTCAAATGAATAATTAAAGTAACCTGTAAAAAGAAGCATATGCTATTATATACCACTATGTATCAATTTTGCCAACTAAAGAAAAATAATTTAGAATGAAATATGACTAGCTAAATATACTTACCTAATAGATGATTGACATACATGGCCACTGTTCTAGTGGGGTCAGAGCTGTAAAAAAAAAAAATCTAAACATCTTCTCAATAATTGAGAACAGATAGTATGTGTGATATTTTATGTATCCCTAACCCTCACTACTGAAGGAAATTAGAAATCAGAGAAGTGACCTGGCAATTTAATATTTTTGTGGTTTTCAGGGGAGATAGAGACATAATAAAATGGAGCTTTTTGAGATGCATTGAGGTAATTTATGTTTTAAATGGATAACAAGCTATGAGAACCTGAGACTTTGTCCAAACAGTGTACGATGCACAAAAAAATACATGAAATGAAAGAAGAAACTAAAAGAAGGTTGGATGAAGTAAAGAAAGACTTGCAAGTACACTGAAAATAAAGAATAAGAAATACTGATGAAATAGAAACCAGAAGCAACTATGCCTATACCAAAATCCTTTGACAGAGTAGTAAGGAACATAAATGATGGTCATTATATTCTCTGCCAATCTGAAACAAAATACCCCAGTCAGGGACCCTCAATTGGAAGCCTACATTCACCTACCATGTTCTGGCCTGGCTGAAGTGAATGCTACCCTAACCAACATTCAATAAGCCAGACCCATTTCTCCGTAGAAACTTCTTACTGAACTAGTGCTTCTCTGTCTATTGGCACTTCTCTTTCAGCATTTGTCAAGACTACAGATAACAAATTTATACTCTTACCAGCACCATGTGAAAGTTTCCATTGTTCCGTGTTTTTACATACGTATTTTGTTGAGTCTTTATTTTTAATCATTCTGGTGGAGATAGATATAAGTGTATAGATCTATAGGTATGCCATTGTATGTATGTAATATATACAATCAAATAGACCATTATACTTTTAATTTGCATTTTATTGATTATGAAAGACTTTAATCACATTTTCCTATGTTTATTGATCATTTGGTTATTGCACACCATCTACATGTCTGTGGAGCCGTGGTGGCACAGTGGTTCAGAGCTCATCTAAAGGTCAGTGTTCAAATTTACCAGCCACTCTATGGGAGAAAGACATGGCAGTCTGCTTCCGTAAAGACTATAGCCTTGGAAACCCTATGGGGCATTCTACCCTATCCTGTAGGGTCACTATGAGTTGGAAGCGATTCAACAGCAATGGGTGTGTTTAAGACACTTGTCTTTTTTGTATTGAGGTTTCAGGTTTGTTTGTTTGTTTTTTTCCTATTGAGTTATAGAAATTTCTTCTTTTCTTTTCTTTTAAAAATATATTGTAGATGTTAGTTTTTCAGACTTTATATATCGGAAGTCTTTTGTTTATATTTTGGCTTGTCTTCTCATTCTCTTAGTGATTATTATGATGAACAGAATTTTAATTTTAATGCTTTCCAATGTTTCAATCTTTGTGTGGCTAATTGTTTTTGTGTCCTGTTTAAAATACATTTCCCTATCCCAAAGTCATGGGTATCGTCTGGGAGCTTTATTGTTTTACCTCCTGTGGTATCATCTGGGAGCTTTATCGTTTTACCTTTCACATTTAGATCTACAATTGTCCTGGAATTTGAATTTTGTTGATTGTTAAATGCTGGGCTTAGCTTTTTTTTTTTTTTTTGGTCTTTAAATGAAATTCAGTTAATCCAGCACCATTTATTGAAAACACTAACCTTCCTTCACTACTCTGCAGTGCAACTTTATTTATAAGAAAGGAACATTTCTGGTCTTTTTAGTCTATGACATTGGTCTGTGTCTTAGTTAACTAGTGCTGCTGTAACATAAATACCACAGGTGGATGGCTTTAACAAATAGAAATTTATTCTCTCACAATCTAGTCGGCTAGAAGTCTGAATTCAGGGCACCACCTCCGGGGAAGACTTTCTCGCTCTGTCAACTCTGAGGAAGGTCCTTGTCATCCATCTTCCTTTGGCCTAGGATCTTCTCAGCACAGGGATCCTGCGTCCAAAGGACACACTCTACTTCTGGCACTCTTTTGTTGGTGATATGAGATCCTTATCTCTCAGCTCACTCCTCTCTCTTTTCATCTCTTGTAGGATAAAAAGTGATACAGGCTACACTCCAGGGAAACTTCCCTTATGTGAGATCAGAGCTGGGACCTGAGTAAGGGTGTTGCATCCCACCATAATCCTCTTTAACATAACCTAATCTTGCCTCATTAACCACACTCAGAGATTAGGATTTACAACACACAGGAAAATTACATCAGATCACAAAATGGAGGACAGCTACACAATAGTGGGAATTATGGCCTAGCCATGTTGACAATCAATCCATGAGAGTCTACTTGTCTGTATTTAAGTTAATATAATATTTTAATTATTATAGCTTTTTAATAAGTTGATAGCTGGTAGAAGTTGCCCACCAGCTTGTTTCCTTCAAAGATGTCTTGGCTCTTTGTTCTTTATATTTCTATATAAAGTTTAGAATCAGCTTGTCAATTTTCATAAAAAAATATGATGTATACCTCTATTTAGGATTTTTTTAATTTCAGCAGTATTTTGCAATCTTCAGTGTACAGATCTTACACTTGTTTCACTTGATTAATGTCTAGCTATTTGATATATATTGATGCTTTATAAAATTGCAACTTTGAAATTTTTATGCTCCTAATAATTTATTCCAGTATATATAGAGGAATGTATGAATCTAGGAAAATTGGAAGTCATCAAAAACGAAATGAAATGCTTAAACATCAATATCCTACACATGAGTGAGCTGAAATGGCCATTTTGATTCAGACAATCATATGGTCTACTATGCCAGAAATGACAAATTGAAGAGGAATGGCATTGAATTCATTATCAAAAAGAACATTTCAAGATCTATCCTGAAGTACAATGTTGTTAGTGATAGGATAATATCCATATGCCTACAAGGAAGACCAGTTAATATGACTATCATTCAAATTTAGGCACCAACCACTAATGTCAAAGATGAGGAAATTGAAGATTTTTACCAACTTCTGCAGTCTGAAGTTGATCAAACATGCAATCAGGATGCATTGATAATTACTGGTTATTGGAAAGCAAAAGTTAGGAATAAAGAAGAAGGACCAGTAGTTGGAAAATATGCCGTTGCTGATAGAAGTGACGCTGGAGATCACATGATAGAATTTTGCAAGACCAACATTTTATTCATCATAAATACCTTTTTGCAACAACATAAATGCAACTATGCATGTGGACCTCACCGGAAGGAAAACACAAGAATCCAATCGACCACATTTGTGGAAAGAGACAATAGAAAAGCTCAATATCATCAGTCAGAATAAGGCCAGGGGCCGACTGCAGAACAGACCATTAATTGCGCATATGTAAGTTTAACTTGAAGCTGAAGAAAATTAAAACAAGTCCACAAGAGCCAAAATATAACCTTGAGTATACTCTACCTGAATTTAGAGACCATCTCAAGAATAGATTTGACTCATTAAACGCTAATGACTGAAGACCAAACAAGTTGTTGGAGGTTATCAAGGAAATCATACATGAAGAAAGCAAAAGATCATTAAAAAGACAGGAAAGAAAGAAAAGACCAAAATGGATGTTAAAAGAGACTCTGAAACTTGCTCTTGAAAGTAGAGTAGCTAAAGCAAAAGGAAGAAAAGATAAAAGTGAAAGAGAGGAACAGAAGATTTCAAAGGGCGGCTCAAGAAGACAAAGTAAAAGATTATGATGAAATATGGAAAGACCTGGAGTTAGAAAACCAAAAAGGAAGAACATACTTGGCACTTCTCAAGCTGAAAGAACTGAAGGAAAAATTTCAAGCCTCGAGTTGCAGTACTGAAGGATTCTATGGGCAAAAAAATAGAAAAACGAAGGAAGCATCAAAAAAAGTTGGAAAGACTAGAATCATTGTACCAAAAATAATTGGTCAACTTTCAATCAATTTCAGGAGGTAACATATGTTCAAGAACCCATGGTACTGAAGGGTGAAGTCCCAGTTGCACTGAAGATATTGGTGAAAAACAAGGCTACAGAATTGATGGAATACCAATTGAGATGTTTTAACAAACAGATGCAGCACTGGAGGTGCTCACTCCTCTATGCCAAGAAATTTAGAAGACAGTTACCTGGCCAACCAATGGGAAGAGATCCATATATATGCCCATTCCAAAGAAAGGTGATCAAATAGAATGTGGAAAATATCGAACAATATCATAAATATCACATGCAAGTAAAATTTTACTGAAAATAATTAAAAACAGTTGCAACAGTATATCAATGGGGAACTGCCAGAAATTCAAGCTGGATTCAGAAAAATATGTGGAAACAGGGATATCATTGCTCATGTCCAATGGATCTTGGCTGAAAGCAGAGGCTACCAGAAAGATGTTTACCTGTGTTTTATTGACTGTGCAAAGGCATTCAACTGTGGGGATCATAACAAATTATGGATAACATTACAAAGAATGGGAATTCCAGAACACTTAATTGTGTGCATGAGAACCTGTACAGAGACCAAGAGGCAGTTGTTCGAACAGAACAAAGTGATACTGTGTGGTTTAAAATCAGGAAAAGTGTGCATCAGGGTTGCATTCTTTCACTGTACTTATTCAATCCATATGCTGAGGAAATAATATGAAAAGCTGGACTATATGAAGAAGAATGCAACATCAGGATCTGAGGAAGACTCATTAACAAACTTTGATATGCAGATGACACAACCTTGCTTGCTAAAAGTGAAGACGAATTGAAACACTTACTGATGCAGATCAAAGACTACAGTTTTCAGTATGGATTATTCATCAGCATAAAGAAAGCAAAAATCCTCACAATTGCACTAATAAGTAACATCATGATAAACAAAGAAAACATTGAAGTTGTAAAGCATTTCATTTTACTTGGATCCACAACCAATGCCCATGGAAGCAGCAGTCAAGAAATCAAACCACATATTGCATTGGGCAAATCTGCTGCAAAAGACCTCTTTTAAGTGTTGAAAAGCAAAGACATAACTTTAGGGACTAAGGCGTGCCTGACTCAAGCCATGACTTCTTTTCAATCTCATTATATGCATGCAAAAGCTGGACAATGAATAAAGAAGACTAAAGAAGAATTCATTCCTTTGAATTATGATGTTGGCAAAGAATATTTTATATACCATGGACTGCCAGAAGAACCAACAAGTCTGTCTTGGAAGAAGTACAGCCAGAGTGCTCCATGGAAGCAAAGATGGTGAGACTTTGTCTCAAGTACTTTGGACACGTTATCTGGAGGGACCAGTCTCTGGAGAAGAAATCATGCTTGGTAAGGAAGAGGGCCAGAGAAAAAGAGGAAGATCCAGCATGAGATGGATTGACACAGTGGCTGCAACAATGGACTCAAACATAGCAATGATTGTGAGGGTGGCAAAGGACCAGGCAATGTTTCATTCTGTTGTACATAGGGTTGCTATGAGTCAGAACTGACTCGACGACACCTAACAACAAGAGAAAAACAAATTATTTCTTCTATGTTGAAGTATTAAAAAAATCCTAAATTTATTTGTTAATAGTAATAATCTTTCTTTTATTTTGGAGGTATATTATAATATTCTACTACGATTGTCATTTTGTGTATAGCTTTTTGATTTAGTCAATATTGCTTTATATGTTTTGAGGTGGTATTATTATGAGAATAAATATTTAAAATTTTTATATCACCCTGGTGAACTGAAACTCTCATAACCTTGAAATATTTCTCTGAATTTTAGTGTATTTTTTCTTTAAGATCTACTTTTTCAAATAGCAATATAACTAGCTACTGTATCTTTCATTTGGTTAGCTTTTGAACTTTTAAAAGAATACCTAATACCTAATGCTGTTGTTGTTGTTAGGTGCTGTTGAGTCGGTTCCGACACATAGCGACCCTATGCACCACAGAAAGAAACACTGCCCAGTCACAATCGTTGTTATGCTTGAGCCTATTGTTGAAGCCACTGTGTCAATCCATCTCTTTGAGGGTCTTCCTCTTTTTCACTGACCCTGTACTTCATGATGTCCTTCTGCAGGGACTAATCCCTCCTGACAACATGTCCAAAGCATGTAAGATGTCGTCTCGCTATCCTTTCTTCCAAAAGCATTCTGGTTGTACTTCTTCTAAGACAGATTTTTTCTTTCTTTTGGCAATCCACGGTATATTCAATATTCTTTGCCAACAACACAATTCAAAGGCGTCAATTCTTTTTTAGTCTTCCTTATTCATTATCCAGCTTTCACAGGCATATGAGGCGACTGAAAATACCATGGCTTGGGTTAGGCGCACCTTAGTCTTCAAGGTGACATCTTTACTTTTCATGTCTTCAGAGAGGTCTTTTGCAGCAGATTTGCCCAATGCAATGCATCTTTTGATTTCTTGACTGCTGCTTCCAGGGTTGTTGGTTGTGGATCCCAACAGGTGTCCCAAATTTTTGGTAAATGACTGAAAGAAAATCTGACTTTAAAATCCTTTCTAATTTCAAATCTCAGCTAGCACTGAATTTCCTATGCAGTCTTTCTGTAATCACTTCCCAGCCTTATTTCTTACCATTTTCCATCCCCACCCTCTGCTTCTTGTACCATTATACTGACACAGGGTACTGGCCATTCTTACAACATGACAAGAAATTTCAAAGGTATAGATTTTGACTATCTTTTCTCGTATGTCTGAATCCTCTTTTGCCTTTCCTATACATGCAAAATTGTACTCATTATGCAAGTTCTGCCTCAATGTCACCTTCCTTTGGGAATAAAATCTGTGCAAGACAGGTTTTAAATTATTGCTTTGTGTAAGCATTTTATAGAGGATTTTCAGGTTACCCTCTCAGGGAGTTAGTTGTGTTACCATGGTAAAGGCAGTTTCAAAAGGTAGGTATTGTGAACATAAAGTTAAAAAGTCAGGCAATTACCAATGATATACAACTGTCCAATAATAACTTATATCTTTATTTATTTATTTTTGTTTTTGTTACAAAGCCTATATCCATAACTAACTAAAAACTGTAGTAACCTGTTTTCATCAGTTTTCCTTGGTTCTTCTCTGTTATGCATCCTTATCAAATTCTTGCTGTGTGTGCTATCAAGTGGATTTCAACTCATAGACACCTTACTGGACAGAGTAGAACTGCCCCCATAGGGTTTCCAAGGCATCTTGGCAGAAGCAGATTGTCATCTTGACAGAAGCAGATTGTCACATCTTTCTTCTGTTGAGCTACTGGTGGGTGTGAACCGCTAAATTTTTGGTTAGTAGCCAAGCTTTTAACCATTCCACCACCAGGGCTCCTTTATAAACCTCTTAGTAGGTTTAGTTTATAGTATTCTTCCATCTTCACTTCCGTTTTGAAATACTGTAATTTTTATTGCTGCTATAGAATCAATTACATCTGAATACATATAGTTAGCTGTAAGAACAAGATGATACAAAGCAGTCAATAAACAAAACAAGGCAGAAACACAACATTAATCCTCACCTCCTTAACTCTGAGGGCAGTTATGGCCCCAACTTTGTTATACATGTGACCCAGTTGGTTTTTTTTTCCCCTTGTTTTGTCATTCTCGTCATATTTTTATGACTAAAATGACTCGATGTTGGGTTAAAAATAAATCTTTCTTCTTTGATTAAAACAATATTAAATGTTTATTTTTAGCAGATTGTGTTTATTACCATATTTGAAATGGAACAGTATGTTGCTTCCTTTGATATTATAAAAGAATTAGATGATTTTCTAAGAAATTACTTTTCAGAATTAACTCCCTTTGTGGTTATTATTTTTCCCTTTGGCATGACTTAACTGATTTAATACGTTCCCAGCACCTTTGGCAAACATGTAAAATTCCGTGGTGAGATAAGTCCATGTTTGCACAGGTGGAACTTTAGAAATAGTAGGGACAGATATATGAATTTCTGAAAATTACAATTCTAGGAAAACTCCTCTTAACTTTTCCACATTATTCACATAGTGTTACAACTCTCCTGTGGGAAGAAAGGATATGAATTTCTATTCGTTGTCTAAACTTCAAGTAAGTTGCTGTGTCTATAGAACATTGACAGAATAACGTTATGTTGGTACAATGAAGCCGAATCCGAGCAGCCATGTGTTGGCCATCTTGCTCTTCCCCAGCTGCCACCTAACTCCCTAGGAAATTGCAGGTGGAAAGCTTATCCTGGGGAAAAATTCACACTTACATAGACTCTTTTGCAGCAGTTAAGATAAATTGCGACTGTTAACTCTACACCAAAGCTCTTGATGCAACCACCTGTTACTCTTCTTTGTCTTCCAGGCATTAAGTCTTTTTAAGAGGCTCCAGTGTTACACCTATGAAAGTGAAAAGTTTCCCTTTATATTCCTAAAAACAAGTACTATTCCTTAGGGAAGATGGATAGCAGAGTAGCCAATCTAAACCCAGAGCTGGAACAACCCTCAGCCATCCCAGGTTTAAGATAATGGTGGAAGCTGCCTGGGTTGTCCCTGCTGAGCTGATGTTGCAGAAGTGTCCAGGTATTTATAAGAGTGTAAGTATAAACTTGGCTTCAGTGTTATATGGATTATAAAACCAGTAGCACCAGATCCTCAATCTTGGCGCTGGCATCCACCCTAAAAACATAGTCTTCTTGGTTTCGTCTTCTGTGGATTAACAACTTGACTTCCAGGTAGACATGGCCATAAAAATATAGGCAGCTGCCTGCACCCATTTTCTTCCTGTGTCCCTTTCACTCTTTAACTCTTCAGCGTAATTAAAAATATATTATGTGACTTTGTAAAAGAGTTTGGATTTGGTGGGGTAAGAAATAAAGCTTAGTGTTATTTACCTTCTCATGTTGATACTTTTCTAGATGCCAAGTAAAAGTGTGAGTGACATTTGAAGTACAGTTAACTGATTTGGAAGAGGCATTTTTACATAATTCTACAAGTTTTTAAATGTATGAGTGGGCTTTGCACAGCAGGTGGAGAATGGCAGCTGTTTGGGCAGAATACGGATGAGAATATTAGACACTTCCACATTATAAAAGTTTCAAAAACAAAATATGTTGTGTCTGATATGTGACGATGCATATGAAATTAACTATTACATTGTATTTTTTTCTTTCTAAAGTTCTGGTTATTTTTTTTTTTACGTAGTTTTAATTTAGTCTAAACGAAAAATGAATTTAAGATTCTAAATAACTCCTTCATCAATAGTGTGAAGTCCCTACGTCATGCAAATGGTTAACATACTTGGCTGCTAACTGAAAGGTTGAAACTTTGTGTCTACCCACAGGCACCTGGGAAGAAAGCCCTGGCAACCTACTTTTTGAAAAATCAGCCATTAAAAATTAGAGGGAGCACAGCTCTACTCTGATGCAAAAGAGGTCGTCATGATTTGGAGTCGACTTGATGAAAACTGGTTCATCGATGGTATAATTAGAACTTTAAATGTTTGAAACCTTGTATTTCTCAATTGTGGGGTATATAGGAAAGTAATAGGGGACATCGTCATTGAAAAACTAGAGTTTGGATCTGACTTCTAATCCATTTCAGTCACTATCATCTTAAAGCAGTTAAAGCTGAGGTAACTATGTAAAATAATTTTTAAAGTCTTAAAGAAGTCATTATCTGCTTCTCAGCTCATTCATTAATTCATTTATTCCAACATTTTTTTCCAATTTCTGCTATGTATGAGACCCTATTGGATGCAAAAATAATAAGCATATAATCTTTACTGGTCTTCAATCTAGGGAGAGTAATAGGATGTAATGTAAATATTTATAAATACATATACAGAATAATTGGATCAGAATGTGATCAATGTCATTTTTGAATTCAGAGCATTTACAACTTCCAGGAGTTGAAATTGGAAAATGATAGATTACCAGACTGTACCTTGAGATCAAAGACCACAGCCATCAGTATGGATTACACCTCAACATAAAGAAAATAAAAATCCTCAGAAGTGGACCAATAAGCAACATCATGATAAATGCGTAAATATTGAAGCTGTCAAGGATTTCATTTTTCTTGGATCCACAATCAATGCCCATGGAAGCAGCAGTTAAAAAATCAAACGCTGTACTGAATTGGGCAAGCCTGCTGCAAAAGACCTCTTTAAAATGTTAAAAAGCAAAGATGTCACTTTAAGGACTAAGGTGCACCTGACCCAAACCATGGTGTTTTCAATCACCTTAGATGCATGTGAAAGCTGGACAATGAATAAGGAAGACCAAAGAAGAATGGATGCCTTTAAATTATGGTGTTGGTGAAGAACATTTAATATACCATGGAGTGCCAGAAGAACAAACAAATCTGTCTTGGAAGAAGTACAACCAGAATGCTCCTTAGAAGTAAGGATGGCAAGTCTTCATCTCACATACTTTGGACATGTTATCAGGAGGGACCTGTCCCTGGAGAAGGACATCATGCTTGTAAAGTAGAGGGTCAGTGAAAAAGAGAAAAACCCTCAAAGAGACTGACACAATGGCTGCAACAATGGGCTCAAGCATAACAATGATTGTGAGGATGGCACAGGACCGGACAGTGTTTCATTCTATTGTACATAGGGTCATTATGAGTTGGAACCAACTCAACAGCACCTAACAGCTACACCTTGAGGAATGTTGAATATTTCTACAAAAGAACAGAGATACTCAAAAAGTGACTTGAGCAAATATTTGGAGACTAGAAAGCATGGTCATGTCCATCTTATTATGTGAGAAAAATAAAGCCTTTCTTTGTTTACGCTGCTGTTAGTTTTTTACAGATGACATTATCACACTCCAGTAAGGGGCTAGGATAAAATATGAGTCTCAGTGACTCCAAAGCCAGTATTTTTTTGTCTTTTGCCAGTCTTTGTCCACATCCTGAAGAAACTCATAGATTTCATGCAAAGATGGCCAAGTAAACATTTAGAGTAATGGTTGCTAAGATATTACTACTACAATTATTATAAACATGATCTATAAACTTTTTTTTTTAACATATGATGCTCTTTGAAAGGAGCCTGGTGACACAGTGGTTTAGCACTCAGCTACTAACAAAAAGGTCTGTGATTGGAGTCCGCCAGCCAGTCCTTGGGAGAAAGATGTGGCAGTCTGCTTCCTTAAAGATTATCAATGTTGCCACTGAGTCGCTTCCCAGTGAGCGGCTGGTGGATTCGTACTGTCAATCCTCTGGAATGCAGCCTGAGCTCTTAACCACTGCACTGTAAAGATCACAGCTTTGGAAACCCTATGGGGCAGTTCTACTCTGTCCTAGAGGGTCACTATGAGTCCGAATCAACTCGGCAGCAATGGGATGATGCTTTTTGACAGGCTAGTCGGTTCTGGAGGATTAACCTTAGAAGAATTAATTTATCCTTCCCCCCCTTTGCCATTCTTCTCCACCCACCCTCTTGTAATAAGTGTCTGCTAGTGGGTTGGGAATGATTTTGTTTACAAGATAGAGAAGGAAAATGTTGAAAAAGGGTAGAGAAAGCATAAATCTTCACATGAGAGAGATTTGCTTTCTAAACTAGTATCTTTTTTGTATATATATTTTAGCGGTCATTCTTTAAAATGTTAATGATTTTAATGTACATTAAAGAGTAGTTTAGAAGTGTCATGCAAGCTGCTCATAAAATAATTTTTACTATGCCTCAGTGTACAAATCACAACGGCAATAGAATTTTCTGGGAATGCCAAGTGCTTTCTGGTTTAAATTGACTTCATACCACCCTCTTACGCTTCTCATAGGCATTTATTCTGCTTCAAGCTAAAGTCAGATGGGTGTGTGTATGGGTAATGTGGAAGACAAGTGTTTTATCTATGTTCTTTTTCAAATCAAGTCATGGTCATGCTTCATTGGATGTTATAGAAAGATATTTTATTCTTCTTTTTTTAGTGTTTTTTTTTTTCCATCTCGATTTGCAACAAAACATAAGTGTTTTGCCTACTAGTGTGCTTAAGTGTGGCAGAAGGCAATTGGAAATTAGAGTTTCAAATTAACAATTGTCTCTTTCAGAGACTTATGGGAATAGGTGGTAAAGCAACAAGAAAATATTTTCTGTAAATGTTGTTATTAGCTTAGACAATACTCCAGTCTGGTATCTGTCTTGTGTAATTTTAAATCTGAATACTAAAGGTAAGTTCAAATATAGGTTGTAATTTAATCTACTATGCTACTTGAAGTTACAAGACCATCATCAACTATGAGTCTGCCACCTGTTTAAATGAAGGTAAAAATGATGGATTGTGCCCTCCCTGCACTAGGCATCCTGACTAGTGCCACTATGCCAATTCTCTTCCTCATGTTGCTGTAAAAAAAAAAAAAAAAAATAGCATAGTGCTCTTATAAAAATACCTTGGGCGGGGAGGGCACAACCAGTAAAGAAAAGCAGAAGGTGTGCATTGTTTGCATAAAAATACTGTATTATTCATTTCTAGTGTGAATCATTGTTAGCATGTTTAAAAAGTTGGAAGAAGATATATCTGATAAAAATTTAAAAAAAAAACTTTGTTCTTAAATAAGACAGTATGGCAATCTATTTGGTGAAGGGTGCTTCTATAAACAAGATCTTTAAAATCCCTTTTGCTACTAGCAATTCTCCTTTGTATTTAGAAAATGTGCTTCCTTCAAAAGACTTAAAGTGCTTTTTTATATATTTATGCTGCTTCATAGTAACCCTGTGAAAAATGAAACAAATCTCCTTCTCTAAAAATGTCAATGCAAAAATAATTTTCTCTGGAGGAATAAATGACCTAACACTGAATAAATAGCCAAAAAGTCTATTGTTACTTTTGTCTGCCTCAAAGTTTATACTCAGGTCAATGGTCCCTTTGAACTTTGCACTGGTCTGAAACCATTTGATGTATTTGATCAATTTAGACTGTAACATTTTAAAAAGGAGTGGGCAATCGTATCTAATTTACCCATCAGTGTATCCTCAGCACTTATTATATATGCATAATATATATTAGTTTTTCAATAAATATTCAAGAGATAAATTAATAGCACATGGCAATAATATAAGTATCATAACAGAGTTACAGGTAAAGGGTTTGGAAGCTTACAGAAATTTCTTAGTTTTCTATTGCTATATAAGAAATTACCACAAATTTAACAGCTTAGCAAAATATCCATTCATTATCTCACAGTTTCCATGGGTCATCATTCTGGGTATGGCTCAACTGGGTTCTCTGCCGAGGGTATCATCAGGCTAAAATCAAGGCGGTGGCCCTGGCTGCAATTTTCATCTGAGGCTCGGGGTCCTCTTCTAAGCTTACTGGTTGTTGGTAGAATTCATTTCCTTGTGGCTATTTGACTGAGGTCCTGTCTTCTTAACTGTTGGCCAGGGACTGCTGTTACCTACTAGGGACCACCAGAGTTCCTTGCCACGTGGCTCCCTTAGGTAATTCAAACATGGCCTTCTTCCAAGCCAGTCAGAGTGAGTCTCTGTGACTTAGAATCTCTCCCCACTCAACTAAAACTGAGACTTATGTAATCATAACAATTATCGGAGTGACTTATCCCGTCACAACTTGCCATATGGCGCAGTGGTTAAGAGCTTGGCTGCTAATCAGAAGGTTGACAGTCCAAATCCACCAGCCACTCCTTAGAAACCCTACAGGGCAGTTCTACTCTGTCCAATAGGGTCGCTATGAATCAAAATCGACTCGACAGCAATGGGTTTGGTTTTTATTTATTTATTTATTTTATAACCTATTCATAGGGGTGACTATCCTGTCATGCACATAGGTTTTACCCTATATTCAAGGTTAGGTGGTTATACAAAGTGTGTACTACAGGAGAGAGAATCTTGGGGGCCATCTTAGAATTCTGCCTACCAGAAGAAATGATACACACACATACACCACGTATATATACGCTGTGTAGGTGTATGTGTGTATCTCTCTCTCTATATATATATATGTCTATGTCTATATCTATGTTGTTACTAGGTGCTGCATCAACTTTCTACTCATAGCGACACCATGTGACAGAGTAGAACTTCCATATAGGCTGTAATCTTTACAGGATCAGATTGCCAGGCCTTTCTCCTACAGAGCCACTGGGTGAGTTAGACTTGCCAGCCTTTTGGTTAACAGTTGAGTGCTTAAATTTGCACCAGCACAGCTCCTCTGTGTGAGGGTGTGTGTATATATATGTATATACACATATATACATATATATTTACATATATATACATATATATATACATATATATACATATATACATACATATATATACATATATACATATATATTTACATATATATATATATACACATATATATATATATATTCAGTAACCAGTTGTTGTGGAATCACTTCTGACTCATGGCAACCACGTGTGTTAAGATAGGACTATGTTCCAAAAGGTTTTCAATGGTTGACTTTTTGGAAGTAGATTGCCAAGCCTTTCTTCAGAGGAGCCTCTGGGCGGATTCAAACTTCCAATCTTTCTATTAGCAGCCGAGTGTATTAACCGTTTGCACCAACCAAGGACTTAGCATGCTCAGTTGGATTCAAGAAAATCTGACTTCTGTATCAAGAAACATAGAAAATTGTTAGTTGCTCTGATTTGAATAGAACAGGATAGAAATCAGTTGAGAGACCCTGAGAAAGACTAATTCTGTAACTCGTTTATAAAGATAATTTTATTCTAAGATAAAGAAGCAAGAGATATTGGCCACCCTATTGTGAATGCGAATGCAATTCCAATACTGTTCAAATAGGTAAACATAGGAGCTAGCCAAGAAAGAAATGTGTGTTAGTTGCCATGATTAAAAAATGCTAATATAAGTTTGGAGAGGTGTATAAAGATAATCAGTAAAAATATAAAATTGACTTTGAATTTGTTGATAAATAGAATTGTATAGAGAATTGTCTTGATGGTTGAAGAACTTAATGTTGATGAACAAACATTTTCTAAAGTCAATGAATGTATTAAGTTCATGATTACACAACAGAACTATCTCTTTAGAATGGAGCGTATATTAGTTGACATCATTAAAGAAAAAGTTTGTTGTAATTGTTGAGCCATTTCCTATAATAATTGCTTCTTTAGCCCTGAGGTTGGTTTTTAAATCTTGAGTTATGAATATTTCATATTATATTATTTTCATATTCCATGTGCATATTTCATGCAAATTAACTTTCATATACCCTTACTCTGACTTTATTTCACTGAAGGAAATTAAATTGTAGAATAAATCTGCTTAGGAACATCTCTTTCAAAATGTATCTCTTCATCTTTATTTTTAAGGTTCAAGAGAAGGCTGTAGCATTTCAAGTCATTGATCCTATAATATAATAAATTAAAACTCTGAAATATTTTTTATTTCTTAGAATTAAAATGAAACACCAATGTTGAAAATATTGGAATATAGCAGGAAAAGCTCTCGATATTTTCAGTAGGTGAGAGTGGTTTTCATACCATATACTGGCATATTTGACATTTTCCTTAGGCTGCTTGAAATTGGTGAAACACATCCGGAGACAAAGACATTCAGATTTTGTAAATATCTGAAAATCTTCCATTTTTATTTCTAATAATATATGCACGTATTAAAAGGAACAAAAATACATTAAACACCCAGAAACCAAAAAAAAGTGGTTTTTTTTTTGTATACTATTACAAATAAACTATTTTCTGTTTTATCTGAGCACTTTAAAAAAAAAAGCTTTGATGATTTATGAGGGAAATAAAGCTATGAGTTTATATATTTTCTGTACACAAAATCTCAACTTCTCTCTAAAATGCGCAAATGTAACCTTATGGTACCCAGTTGCACCGCTGTCTTGTAGACTAAAGAAGAAGGAGTGAAATTTTGGGCTTTCCATACATCACTTATTTTAAATTCACATTGCATCTTATTTTCAAAACTCTGAAATCACATTACATGGACTTTACTTCCTTTATCTAAACATCCTGATTCAATTTTCATATTAAAGTGTTTTTGAAAGTAACATCATGTATGGAATCAAAAATAGAAGTATTGGTATTTATACTTGTACTCAGAAATAGTTTTTGTTTTTATTTCTTTTGTAAGCTAGACTTAAAGAGAACAAACCTCTAAAGAGAGAGTTTATAGATTTTAGAAGAATCTCAATAAATTATTATTTAGTTTAGAAAGATGAAGACAGAGACAAAATAACCAAGTCTGTAAAATCACATGAGTATGAACAGAGACTAGTTCACTGAATACAAAATAAAAGAAAGGCCCAACTGATTCTTTCAGGATTTCAGTTTTCAAAGGAGTAGAAGAAATAATCATTATATATTAAGTAGTAAAACTATCAAGCTTGTTGACTTGAAGGGCTGTAAAACAAAACAAAAGCAAGTTCAATAATGGTTAAGTAAAGGCTAAGATGCCAGTTACATACAACGTATCAAGACAGATACAAAATTCTTTTCTATTTGAGGAAGTTATCATAGGAATTAATTCTCTGCTTCTCCCAGAAAATTCTCTCTAGTATTTCTGTCAAAGTCTAAATTTCTGTTCTGTCTGATTTATTGTTCTTCTATGATTTCTTATGCTCCTTTGTTTTATGTAGCATAATTAGAGTTTTTTTAAAGAATATATTCATTAGAGATTTGCAGATGTATTATTGTGGTTTTACATTTGATATCTGAACTTTTTTTTCTCTCGTTAATGTCAAGTCTGGTCTGAATCACTGCTTATTCCTTGAAGAGAGTCGAGCAAACAATCCACTTTATATCTTTGCCAAAGACTCAGGCATATAACATGAAAGGGAAAAATTAGACTCTTTGATGAAGACTTACAATTTCAATCTTCAATATACATTCACATTTTTTCTACTATTAATTTTAACTGGCATTAGTTATGCTGCATTTGTTTTATTGATGTATTAGAATTTTGAAAGCAAGCAAATACCGTATTTTACACAAATAACGTGCATCTTCTGTTTGATTGCCAACCACACCCTCCCCCCACAAGGTACTTTTGTAAGTGCTGTTATGTCAATTTTTTTCTTTTTTTACATGTTGCTGTAAAAAAAAAAAAAAAAGCATAGTGCACTTACAAAATTAGGGGCAAGAGCACACTTGGCAAACAAATGTAGAAGGTGCACATTATTTATGTAAAAATACGGTACTAGGCACTTCTTTTATGTATGGGTGTATGTAGCATAATAAAATATTACAGGTAAGCAACAAGACTTTTTGTAAAACAAAAGTATAAATCAGCATCTACAATTAAATCATAAAACAATTTTTCAGCCAAAAATCTAAAAATTAAGGTAGCTTCTATTTAAAAAAGATATTAAGATATTAACTCATTTAATATATAAGCAGTCCCCAGGTTATGAATGAGATCCTTTGCTAAGTGTGTCTTTAAGTTGAATTTGTAGGGCAGTTGGAAAAGGTGCATATGGTTCTTATTTAACCTTACTTTAGTGCAAGAAAAGGCTTGAAGCCTTTTCAATGATTTAAAAGCTGCACATGCAGCAAGTGAAGGTGATTGTGATGAAGAATTTGTTGCAAGTGTGAGTTGGTTCAGTTGTTCCAAAGTGAGGGCAAATTTACATAACATTAAAGGGCAAGTACAAGTTGTCCGTAAATCCTACGTTCATACCCGAAGAACTTACTGTATAACATATATCTTCAGTATAAAAGCAAAATACAGAGCTATTTAAATTTAAGATTTTATAACTGAGGATTTATAAAAGTGAATATACAATTTTAATATGACACGTATCATGAAATATCTAAGTGCTTCCAAAAATCTAGAAGTCTTTAATTAGGTACTGTTATGGATTGAAAGGTGTCCCTCAGAAATGTACGTCAACTTGGCTAGGCCATGATTCCCAGTAGCGTGTGATTGTCCTCCATTTTGTGATCTGATATAATATCCGATTTGTTGTAAATCCTAACCTCTATGATGTTAATGAGACAGGATTAGAGGCAGTTATGTTAATGAGGCAGGACACAATCTATAGGATTAGGCTGTATCTTGAGGTAATCTTTTTTGAGATGTAATAGAGAGAAGTGTTTAGAGAGGAGAGGGGCCTTATTACCACCAAGCAAGAAAAGCCAAGATCAGAGTGTGTCCTTTGGACCAGGCCTCCCTGCTGAAAAGCTCCTAGATCAGGGGAAGATTGATGACAAAGACCTTCCCTCAGAGCTGACAGAGAGAGAAAGCGTTCCCCTGGAGCTGGCACACTGAATTCGGACTTCTAGCTAAACTGTGAGAGAATAAATTTCTGTTTGTTAAAGCCATCCACTTGTGTTTCTTGCATAGTAGCACTAGATAACTAAGACGGGTACATAGGATATATGCATGTATGACTAAAATTTTATAGTGTTATAAATTATGACTAACAAATTAAGATCTATGCCAAAAAGATAACTAATTGACTTCATTTCTTTTATAAAATAGAATTCTGATTCTTATTGCTCCAAACATTGCTATTCAATGGAACTGCAGTTTCTTTAGCACTTGATAAATAAAAGAACATTAAAAACAATTTATTCTAATATAGTCTGCATTTCTTTCAACAATTATGTATATGTATACTCACCAACACACATACACATAATATCAGCAAAAACTAAATTTCAAGAAAATAATCTAGTTTTATGCTGGGTTCTGATTAAGGTTTAATTTGTAATAAAGCAAAAGAGATTACTTTTTTGGAAGACTAGTGTATTTGGTATACTCACATAATACTGCGTTTTACTAGAAGAGAATATTGACACTTAGAAGGCACTAATAAGTAATTGCTGATGTGATGAATGAGTAATGACAATGGCTGATACCTAAGTCACATTTTCACTCAAATCCTTCCTTATTGACATTCTAAGTTTTTTAGAGACTTCATTATCCTTCACTGCAAAATGTTGAGTTAATAGAACATGATCTCTAAATCTCCTTCCAATGCTAGTGTTCATTGATGGAAGAAAATGTATGAAATCTGTAGATCGTGAAACGAAGATTGCCAATAATGAGGTGGATTTCTCTTAATCAGAAAAATGTCATGCTTTGACAAGAGAATTTCAAATGTTTCTGTTCTTTTCTTATTCAACAACCTTCCATAATGTGATTTATTTGTAATAAAATAGTTACTCTTAGAAGCCATTACTTTATCCATTACTTTATGTCTGTCTTTCTGCTATTGAGCTCCCTTTACTCTTCCTCGTCCCTTATCTTCATACCCTTTGTAACCCAATAATTATTTTTTCATATGTTTTATTTAGGATTTCTCTCAAAAATATTATTACCTGTCATTTTTTTTAAGTTTGGTTATTCTATTCATGGCTTCATGGTTCTTGTTCATATTGATATCAGAAATTATATTTTAAATTAAGGGAATTAATTATTTTTCAAACATTAATATTATTTTTAAAATTTACTTTTTATAATCCGTAGACACAATTCTCTGATAATTAGTATTCATATTAATAATCCCTTATCTGAAGGATGAAAATTTTAAATAGATTTTTGAAAGATTAGAAAGAATTATACACATGTGTTTATAATGCTTATTTCTGGATTGTAAAATGAGAGGTCTTTTTTTTTTTCCAATTTATGCTTGGCATATATTATTTTTGCCTTTAAGTCATAAGTAGAATTCAATCAAGTTTCTCTTTGCTGTGGCTACTATATAGTACTTTTTAAAAACTATGATGTGATATTAGACGTAGTTCAGATTATTATAATTTTCATTTTTCTATAATGTATCCTTTTGTACCATCATAAGAACACGGCAAATGTTTTATGCCAATAATATAAATTAAACATTAAAGTTAAGAATATTTAAGTAACTTTCCCAACGTATTACACCTGGTAAGTGGCAGAGCCAAGATTCAAATACAGTTTGGCACATTTTAAAGCCTTTAATCTATGCTGAAACATGCTTCAAGTCACTCCAGATTGCCTAATCCAACCAACTCTATTTATTGTCCAATACTTTAAAGACACAATGTTACCATACATTTGACAAGTCAGAAAGAAAAAAAAGTACAACTTTATTTCCTCTGACTTCTTCCTTTTCATGTATTTCTGTTTTCCATAAAATTATTTCCTATTTTTAGATCAATATCTCATATTAATTTTTAGTCTAAAGTTTCCCTTTACTAGCCGTACCTGTTTGGCTCCTTTCCTTCCTTCGGCACTAATCAAGAACTGCTTTGAAGAATATCAGGAGATCTACTTAGAATCACGGACAGTAGAGACTATAATGAGCATTAGAAATTATAACTACTGAGCTCCTATTTTCAGAAATGTGGACTGTAAGGCTCCTTAACAGGTATATGAATTTCTAAGAATCAGATATCCAGTTATGGAGGCATTGATCTTTCAAGCCACAAATGCCATTCCTTTTGCATTTTGTGTTGTCCGTGCATTTTTACTTATGTCACTTATGGAGCCTAGGTGGCACAGTGGTTAAGCACTTGGCTGCTAACCGCAAGGTCAGCTGTTCTAACCCACTAGCTGCTCCATGGGAGAAAGATTTAGCAGCCCACTGGAGAAAAGATTACAGCCTTGGAAATCCCATGGGGTACTCCTACTCTGTCTTATACGGTCGCTATGAGTCGGAATCCACTCCACGGTCATGGGTTTGGGTTTTGGTTTAAGTCACTTGTCCATTTTTTATTTCTCTTCTGTGTTTTCCCACATTATCATCCCACAGATTGCAAGATCCCTGAAGTCAGGCATTAACATCAAAACCCACTGGTAACTTTTTGAAAGTTCTCACTGGATATTTTATAATATAATCAAGAGATTGGCTACTTGTGAAATACATCACAAGTAGTGAAGCTAAATAATATATATTTGTAGTTCTAGAGCAATAAAACTAAAATCAATCATTCTTTTCAGATGAGCCCACATTATTTCTGAAGAGACTACCACAGAAAAAGAAACTATTAATTAGCCAAGCAAAAATTAAAAAGCACTTTCTTAGCTGATCTTTGAAATGCACTATACTTTGTTTCACATTCACAACGGAATAGGAAAACTGATTTAGCATTAAGGTAAATGATGCAAAGTTAATACTTTCTATGCCAATATCAAGGAGCCCTGGTAGCACAATGGTTAAGTTTGGGCTTCTAACTGAAGTGAAACCTTGGTGGTGCAGTGGTTAAGAGTTCTGCTGGTAACCAAGAGGTAGGCAGTTCGAATCCACCAGCTGCTCTTTGGAAACCCTATAGCGAAGTTCTACTCTGTCCTATAGGGTTGCTATGAGTTGGAAAGGTTGGTGGTTCCAACCTACTAGCTGCTCAGTGGGAGAAAAGACCTAGAGATCTGCTCCCCTAAAGAGTAGCCCCCCCCCAAAAAAAAAAACTATCGAAGTTGAGTCCATTCCGACTCATGGCAACCCTATAGGACAGAGTAGAACTGTCCCAAGGCTGTAATCTTTACCTAAGAAGGTTGCCACATCTTTCTCTCCTGGAGCAGTTGTTGGGATCCAAACGCCGACCCACCTTTTGGTTAGCCATTGAGTGCTTTAATCACTGCACCACCAGATCTCCTACTCTTTAAAGACTATAGCCTAGCAAAGCCTAAGGGGCAGTTCTACTATGTCCTACAGGGTCACTATGAGCCGGAACGGACTCTACGACCCACAACAACAACATCCCAATATCATTCTAAAGCAAGAAAATATGTCCACGTCTAATATGATATCATGAAAGATAATTAATAATTAGTGAATGCATTCGAAATAAACATTAACTATATGAATGGAAAAATTCAAGTGTTTATTGCTATAGATGTTCAAAGTTTTTATATTTTACAGTTCAAATAAAGTGATATTTGCCAAAGTCAAATGTATGGCATCTTTACATACAGACATTTACAAACCATGCAGCACACATCTACAATTAGATATTTACCTAAAAATAGAGATGCATTTATATACATATTAGTACAATTCTTATTTGAATAACATAGTATTAAATGATTCAACAAGATCTGGAAGAACATACCAGTGGAAGAACACTTTTTGAATATGAGCCAGGTGACATATACCTGAATCTGCAGGGTCTCAGACTTTTTGCTTCTTTACATCTTCTCATTTCTAATTTCTGCCTCAACTCTAAAAGTCCAAACTGGAGCCTGATTTCTTCTGGGTTAAACCTCCTTTGGTTTTCACTCAAACCACTGACTGGCCCCGTATTTTAATAGCAAGTGCTCTTAGCAGGTGAGAAGATGCTACATTCAGTTTCAACCTGGAGCTATGTATAATCTGGTCATGTCTCTGAGACCAGCAGAAGTGTGATCCATATAACTGGGTAAGTACATGCTCACTTAGCAATGAACTCAAACACAGATGCCACCCTCATTTATCAACCTGGGCTATGTTTAATGTGGGAGTTCTCTGGAGATGAACGTCTCCTCACCCAAAGTTCCTGTTGATGGTTTATAACTGGTGGTGATAGATTTTTATTCTTGAGCCAAAATAGTAACCAAGGAATGAATGTTCATCCTCTCCCACTGTAAGAACTGGAGCATATTTACATCCTGTATGATTGCTGAGAGTCTTCATCTTTGTGGCAAATGTTGTCTAAAAAATGCATATCTGAATGTTATTTTGTTTACTTATAGAAAAAAATTCAAACTTGAAAATTTTACAAAAGCTTAACCTTTAACTTATAAAACATTATTTCTTTACTGCCTTTTAGTTAAGTTCGTAAGTTTCTCTGATTCTGATTGGAATGAGTTCAAATGGAAAGTTTTACAGAATATATCAGCAGGTACTGTATGTATTATTAGCATAAACATTTATGGTTTACATTTTTAAAGTACTTTTTCATGATGCATTTTATTTGAAAGGATGTACCCATTCGTTAACATAAACTTTATATACCTTAGGGGCCGATTTAAGAGTTTGCCATCAAAATGAGTGAAATTAAGTTTTTTTTATAACCAAATGGAAACGTCTGACTTTACATCTTGGAATTCATTGTAGGTAAGTGAGCGTGATCGTCTTCGAAGATTTGTTGGTCTCTGAGGTCTTCCTTCTATCAAGTCTAAATAGATGTCAGATTTCAGAAAACGTGTGTAACTATCTTGTTCCATAAGCTGATACACTCTGCTTTGTGCAGCATCAAAACTGTGGAGGGTGGGTTGGGTGATGTTCTTTGTAGTGATTTCTTTAGTGTGGAAATCAAGATTAACCTGGATAATAAAAAAAAGTTTAATTATAGTTAATCTACTTAAGTAAACACCTTTGAAAACTCATCAGAACAAGACAGATACAATGTTGAAAGTGGACATTTTGTGTTCGAGTACTTTTTCTTTTATGGCTCTTGTTGTGTGCTGTTGAGTGGATTCCGACTCATAGCGACCATATAGTACAGAATAGAACTGCCCAGTAAGTTTCCAAGGCTGTAATCTTTACCAGAGCAGACCACCAAGTCTTTCTCCCGCAGGGCGGCTAGGGGGTTGGAATCGCTGACCCTTTGGTTAGCAGCCGAGAGTTTAACCATTGCATCACCAGGGCTCCTTTTTATGGGTCTAACCAAAAAAAAACCCAAACCCATTGCCATCGAGTCGATTCTGACTCATAGCGACCCTATAGAACAGAGTAGAACTGCCCCATAGGGTTTCCAAGGAGCGCCTGGTGGATATGAACTGTCAACCTTTTGATTAGCAGCCGTAGCTCTTAACTTCTACGACACCGGGGTTTCCTTCGTGAGTCTAGGGATCAGTAATTTACTCTGGACTGCCATTTGGCCTGATTTGTCTCTCCCCATGTTCACAGTCCCTCTCAGTCTCTTAGAATAATGGAATATTACAACGAAAAGAAGGAGCTCTTGGCTGCTAACCAAAAGCACTTGTTTAAGCATCTGGCTGCTAACCAGAAGGTTGGTAGTTGGATCTCACCCAGTGGCTCATCACAAGAAAGACCTGGAGATCTCCCTCCATAAAAATTACAGCCTAGAAAACCCTATGGGACAATTCCACTCTGTCACAGGGGATTGTTATGAGTTTAAATTGACTCAATGACACCTATCAACAATAATGAAAAACTATCATAGAGATCATCAGGTTCAACTCACTCATTTTAAAAGTGGGAAATTGAACTTCACAGGGGTTAAACCATCTGAGTGGGCTTGGGGAATATTTGGAAATTCAGTGTGAGGCTTTTGTTTTATCTCAGTGCTCTTTTCATTGTGTCATGATGCTTTCCTACAAGCAAATGTGTGTTAAGTTACTAATATTCTTAAAAAGATATAAACTCCTTTAATGCTTTATATCAAACCAAACTGATTTTTGGTCTGATGGTGGTGGGCTTTCAGGTAGGGGACCTTCCTTTTCCCTTGTGAATAGCACTATACAACTACATACCTTATTTACCTGTGCATAACATTTGCCTTGGGAAGACAGAATAACACATTGAAACACAAAACAGACTGAAACACATTGAAATGGAAAATACCCATCATCTGGGGAACAATATCCACATAGACAATGCTACCTCGTAAAACCCAAACCCATTGCTGTTGGTCGATTCTGACCCATAGCAACCCTATAGGACAGAGTAGAACTGCCCCCATAGAGTTTCCAAAAGCACCTGGTGGATTCGAACTGCCAACCTTTTGGTTAGTAGCCATAGCACTTAACCACTTTGCCACCAGGGTTTCCATGCTACCTCATGGGAAGTACTAATTTATAGTCAAACAGAACTCTTAACGGTGACAGGCTGTAAGTTCTACCACCTCAGTAAAGAGCCACTATTTATTGAACTCATAACTCACATTATATAGGGTTGCTATGAGTCAGAATCGACAGGACAGCAACTGGTATTAATTGAACACTATTAAGAGCTTTTAAATACACTGGCATTTTGATAGGCAGATTACTTTTAAGCAACATTTAATTACGTTAAAGATAATATCTTCAGACCTTTTAAGAAATCAGTAAGGATGTCATTTTTATTCACTTACATATTTAGAAGCAAACTTGCCCTAAGTCACAAGCTAGCTAATGGAGACTGTTTTTTTCACTATACCTTGCTTTCTCCCACAACATTAAGTAAAAATATGTTCAGTACAAAAAAGTTTTAGATCAGTAATGACTTTTCCCAGGCCCCAGTTAACATGTGTAATAAGTCTTAACAATCATAAATCATAATAGAAAAATAGAATACTTAATTGATATCCGAGGATAAAAACATACAAACAAAAAAAACCCCGTTGCCATGGAGACAATTCCAACTCATAGTGGGACCCCATAGGACAGAGTAGAACTGCCTCATAGGGTTTCCAAGGAGTGGCTGGTGGATTTAAACTGCTTATCTTTTGGTTACCAGTTGAACTCTTAACCACTGTGCAACCAGGGCTCCTATAGGATAAAAAGCCTGTTGCTGTCGAGTTGATTCTGACTCATAGTGACTCTGTAGTCAAGTAAAATTTGCTGGTATTATAGCCATATTAGCAATTACATCACAAAACTACCATTGAGCTTACAGTTAAAGAAAACCACAGTTTTTTTCACTTGAACAATTGCCAAATTAGATTTACTTTATCTATAACCCATTGTCATTAAGGGGATTTCAACCCTATAGGGCAGAGTAGAACAGGCCACTGGGGTTTCCAAGGCTATAAATCTTTACAGAAGCAGACTACCACATCTTTCTCCGGTGAGGAGCTGGGGGGTGGGTTCAAACCGGCCTACCTTTCAGTTAGCAGCAGAGAGCTTAACCACTGCGCCACCAGAGTTCCTTATCTTATCTATATGTTATGAAATTTTATTAGTCTGTCTCAAGGTAAAGGAATGAAACTTTTGGGGCAAAAAAATTTGGTGTAGGTAGATGAGCATAAATTTAATGATACAAATGTGCTGATTTCTCTTGCCTTCATCAGGTATAGAAAACTCTGTTTCTCTGAGACGTTGCTTGTGCTAAAGTGACTAATCAGGATAAATGAATCATTCTAAATGTTTCAATTAAATTATTCACTCTTACTCTACAATGAAAATAACTCTGAGGAATGGATTCAGTTATACCTTTCCTCCCATGGTAATATCTTACAATACATTCCTGTTTGTATGTAGAAATCTATATAAACAACCATTATTGTTTCAAGCCAATCCTGACCTTTGTGATGGAATGTATGAGATTCCAATTTCATGAAGGCAGATTCTCTAACAAAATTTCCAAGCAGTTGTATATTTTCGTAATTTACTGTACCTCTTGTGGAGCATCAGTCTGTATAAATTTCTCATATATTGCTTTTGCTTTAAGGGTAATTTGTTGAGGTTCCTTGCTTTTCTTGAATTCTTCACAGGCTATCCAAAATTCAATGTTTTCCTCACTGAATTCGGTTTTAAGAAATCTGGTAAAAGCCTCCAGTCCATCTACAAAAAATAAAAATAAAAAAATATAGTTTAACTATGAAATACTAATAATGAGAAAGTTTACTACTTAATATTAAACTGCAAATATTAACAGAATGGCCAATCTCTCCTCTAATCCAGCATAGTAACACAGTTGGCACAGTAGATACATGAGGGACTTCATCTAAATTAGCTGTAATCTTCACAGTTGTAGAAGGTACAAGTATCATCACTGTTGAAATGAGGCCAGTATCCCACTTAGACCTAAGTAAGAGGGACCCCTACTCTAGACCTTGTTCTGGTTCTCTTTAGCTGTACCCCTCCCAAAAGGAGGATATTTCCTCAAAGCCAAAAAGACGTCCTACCTGGAACTCATCACCCCACTTCTAGACCATGCTTCAGGTAGTCAGGGCCCTGGAATTCACTGTCCTAAAGCCCCATGTTCCTAGGGTTTGCATAGTTTTCTTCCTCAAGTACATCCACCAAGGACACACTGCCCACCAGCATGCATACCCTTAGGTCCATGGAGTATAGACAGGCCTTGCATTTGCAGGTGGGATGTCCTCCCAAACAAGCATGGAGGCATCTCACAGTGTGGCACCAAACCATGAGTGCAAAGAGAAAGGGGATAGACCATGCTTATTGTATGGAACTGTGATGGGTTTTAGAATTTTAAATTCAAACCTGAAGTTCCAAGTGGTTTCCAAATATATTTGTCAAAGAGAAAGGTTAGAATATGTATTTTAAGAGTTTGTTAGCTTGAATTATAACTTCTAAGTATTTAGACATATAGTGTAGGTCTTGCATTTTTACTTGTTTCCTGAGCCGCATAGATGTCAGAGGCAGGTATCAAGCCTTATGGAAGACTTCCTGGGTTCAAATCCATGTTCTTCTAGTTACTGTGTGACCTTAAGTGAATTAATTACTTCTCCTTTCTGTGCCTCAGTTTCCCAACGTGTAAAATTAAGATAGCAATGACACCTACATCATAGGGTTATTTAGAGAATTGAGTGTGCGAAAATATGCAAAGTGCTCAGAGTAGTGAGTGGTACAGAATAAGTATTATATATGGTAAGTGTTTTGGTGGTGGTGATGATGATAATTAACAGTTATTTAAGCCTCGGTCAGGTAAAAGTTAACCTGTTGCTGTCAAGTGACCCCATATGTTACAGAGTAGAACTGCTCCACAGATTTTCTTGGCAACTGTAAAGACTGAAGCAAATTACCAGACCTATCTTTCTTGTTGCCACTGAGTAGGTTCAAACTGCCAATCTTTAGATTAGTAGCCAAGAGCAAACATTTGCACCAACCAGAGACCTTCAGGTAAAGGTTACATAGCTAAAAAAAAAGTGGCAAAGTTACAATTCAACCCTAAAATAATCTGACTTCAAAACTACTGTTCTTTTAACTATTTTTGACACTCTACTTTTATTGGCTTATAGGCATTTTTTAAATTAAACTTCTTTATTTTGTGATAATTGTAGATTCATATGCAGTTGTCTGAAATAATACAGAGAGATGCCATGTTCCCTTTATCCAGTTTCCACTAATGGTATCTATAGTACATTATAATTGTTGTTGTTGTTAGGTGCCATTGAGTCGAGGCTGACTTACAGTGACCACTTGTGACAGAGTAGAACTGCCTCATAGGGTTTTCTTGGCTGTAACCTTTACAGAAGCAGATCTCCAGGTATTTCTCCTGCAGAACAGCTGGGTGAGTTCAAACTGCCCACCTTTGAGTTAGCAGTTGAGCATGTAACTGTGCCACCTGGGCTCCTTACATTATGACTAGGATATTGAAATTGATAGTCAAGATACAAAACATTACTGGAGAGGAATAGGGAATTAGGTCTACTCCATCCTCCTGAAAGCAGAAATTCTGATGCTCCACTCTTTATTATAGAAAAATATTTTATGTATTTAATAAATGTAGACAGAGTATATTCTGTCTGCTAATTACTGTGCCAAGCACTGGGCGACAAGGTGTGCGATATAGTCCCTGTCCCCTTGAAGCTCTGAGAGTCTACAAAAAGGTGCAACAAAATAATTTTAATGCCATGAGATATATGTTAGAATATAAACGAAGTGCCTTGTAGAAACACTCAGGTAAGGACAATTTGCTGCCCTCTGATTCCTCAGATTCCTCCAACTAAAGTTCTCAGAGGAAATCACGTTTGAGTCTGCGTTGAGTTTAAATGATTTTCAGCTATCTTTCTGTAGACTTGGGCTCCATTTCTAGTTATGGCTTTTAGTTGTGTCTTACCTGCTCACAGGTAAGTTGTTACACAGAGAAATGCCATGAGTCCTGTCTGGATTTCTCACTTGCCAGCGTTTGGTAATACCACTTCTTACTTGAAATACTCTCTCTCCTCAAGTTTCTAGAAGGCCTTATCTCTTAGGTCAGAGTAACTGATCACTTCTCTGTGCAAACGCCTGTGCTGGCTCATCTTTCCCTCTTCCCCAGTTAATTGTTAACTTCACTGGGGCTCTGTTTTTTACATACTTCTCCTTTTCTTTCTTCTCTCATCTTTCTCTTCTCTTCGTATCCTCCTATCTTCTATTCTTCCATTTTTCCTTAAACTCCTTTCCCCTGTCCCCACTATACTCTGTACATATTGCCAGGACCTTCAAGCAAAATAAGGCATTACAATCTTGGGGAAAAACAAAAACAAAAACCAAACATCTTTCTCTGATTTAAATTCTGATACCATAAAAAATTCTAATTTCATTACAGGAAAAGGTTAAAAAAAATCTCTTAACTTCAAATAATCTTCCTGCTACTAATCCATCTTTTTTCTCCTCACAAATGTAAAATCTTTCAAGTAAGTTTTTTATACTTGATCTCTTAATTTTTTCAAACTCCTCCTATTGGCTTTCGAATCCATTAAAATCTGGTTTCTACTCAATACTCTAAGTTATTTTTGTCAAGATCATTTACTGTTACATTCAGTAAGCATTTTTTTTTCAATCCTTATGATAATTCATTCCTTGGCAACAGCAGGTGTGGTTGAGATTTCTCTGTAATTTTTCTCTTACACCACTTGGTCTCCTCTTACACCTCTGATGATTGCTTCTCTGAATTTTTCTCAGTTTATCTTTCTTCACCCCTCCCTTAAATGTCATTTCCTAGGCAATCACTTCAACACTCAGCTATGGGCAATGTGCTAAAAATTCTCAGAATTCATCTCCAGTCCAGATCTCTTTCCTGAGCTCAGAGCTCATATCATTCAGCATTTGGTAAGATCTCCACTGAACTTCCCATCAAAGTTATCATGTCTCAGCGGAGTTATCATCTTTCTCCAAAATCCTCCCTGCACATGTTTCCCATTCAGTGATACCATTCAGCCAGCCCCTTGAGCCTTCTAGAACCCTGACACTTATCCTCAAAACTCAAAATCAAACCCATTGCCTTGGAGTCGATTCTGACTCAGAGCAACCCTTTAGGACAGAGTAAAACGTCCCCGTAGGGTTTCCAAGGCTATACTCTTCACAGAAGCAGACTGTTACATCTTTCTCCCTCTGAGTGGCTGGTGGGTTCGAACCACTGAACTTTCAGTTAGCAGTTCAACGCTTTACCACTGTGCCACCCGAGCTCCTCAGGGATCCTCAATTTTCCTCTCTCTTCACACTCAATCAATAATCAAACCGTGTCAGTTTTACCTCCGTAATCTATCTTATATCTCTCTATTTATTTTTATGCAATCTGTAATTACTTTTATTCAGATCAGAATAATTTCACATAGATTTTTATAACAACTCCCTAATTGTTGAGTCAGACTCCCAGTTTCCCTAGCCTCTCTCCTGACACTCCCAGTTTATCATCCACACTCCAGTCAGCCATGTCCTTCTATAGTACAAATTTCACTATGTTCACTATGTTTCTTCACTGCTTAAATTTCCTAATAGTGCCCTTCATCTTTTCCCACTATCTTCTTCACACTGTAAACTCCAGTCATAGAGAAGAAGTACTTACACTTTCATGCATGTGACATATCTTCACACCTCTAGCTTTAGGTTTTGTCTGAAACACTTTTCTCTTCCCACTCCAATTTCATCAGTCTAATCTCTATTGTCCATTCAGGTTTAATTTAGAGGTCAACTAATCTGGAAAGACTTCACCAACACCTCAAGACAAACTTGAGTGCCTTTCATATACGGCTTCCTGTTAAATTGGGTGACACTTAACATTTTGTGCTATAATTGCCTCTTCACTCTTGTTTCCCATGCTATGCTATGAAATTCATAAGATGAAGATCCTTGTCTAATTTGCCATCAAGTCCTCAATCCCAAGCATGAAGAAATCATTGAATAATTATTGTCTGAGGGAAATCATCAATAAATAATTGAATAGCTCAGCAGCCATCTTGCCGCCATGAGAGAAGTTGTTCAAATGACCCAGATGATCCACTGAGGATAGCAGAAGGGAGAGATGAAAGGAATCTAGGTCTTTTATGATGTAAATGAGCTGCTGAATTAACCAGTTTTGGAACTTCCCACCTCTAGTCTTGCTATTTATGTGAGATCATGAATGTCCTTATTGTTTAAATACTTTCAAATTTTCTGGCACTGAAATTTTCAGCTGTACTGGCAGCTGAAAGCATCCTAACTGACATGTTAAAGATTAAAGTTAACTAGGAAGCAATGCGGACAACCCAAATCTCTCATCCTTTTTCAATGGTTGATACTAATGACTCAGAAACCCCACTTGTATTTTTGTTATGAGATCTCCCAATCTATTACGTTAGTTCTGAACTGTTGAACTCTTGGCTCTCGGAAGTGATTTCAAGGAAAAAGGATCCCTTGGTTAAGTTTAATATTGAAAAAAAAAAAGAGAGAGAGAAAGACACTGGAGAAAGACACAGCTAGTAGAGTGACAATTGCCTAGGGAGTTGCAACTGGAAAGATGGTGAAAAATGACACTTTGGAGAGGTCCTTTGAAACATCAAAGTCCGGTGTGGTGAAAGGGAATGAGAGAAAACAGCTAGAGAGTGTGGTTTTGAGAATCAGGGAACTTTTCTCCCTAGTGGGAAATCCAGCAAATCTCAGAGAGGTGGTTTATGGCAAAGTGGAAGACAAAGGCATGATATGAAGATAGCCAGGTAGAGGGCCCTGAAACCTTGCAGATATAGAGTGCTGGTAGAGAACTTACATAATTATAATAACACACTAAACTGACATAAATGCGGACTTAAATTAAACCCTGTGTAGTGCAACTCCTTATAGGTTACCCAGCAAGCTTTCTTCTTAGGCACATGACCTGGGAGTGTGATCTAGGTTTGGACAATAATAGTTCTTCATTCTCAGGCAACATTAATTGGTCCAGGTGGTGGGCACATGACTGAAGAAAGGGCCAGTCAATATCTTTTCCTGGGAAGTTATATTAGATTCTTGCAAAAACAAGGTGTCATTTTCCAATAGACAAAGAGAAGAAGAGATAAGAAAAAATGACAGGCAGATGAAAAAGAGAGTGGTGGTCCTGAGTTCTGTGTGTCAGACCCTCAGGCCTTGGTTCCTGTAGTACTTGCTTTAATTCTATGAGTTATCCCAGTGTGGCAGATTATATTTTCCAAAGATGTCCACCCATCTATGTTTTAATTACGGTATAACACTGACACCCCTCTCATTGAGTGGTGGGCTCTGTATCTTGTCCTCTTGAACCTGGACAGACATGTGTGAACTCCTCAACCAAAACAGTATGTTGAAGTGATGCTATGTGACTTCAGAGGCTGCCATAAAAATGCCAAGGACTACTACTTTATTCTCTTGGGACATTTGATCTTGGAATTCAGCCACCATGCTGTGAAGAAGCTGAGTACCCACATGAAGAGGCCATGTGTCAGGCCAACAGCCCCAGCTGAGGTCTCAGCCAACAGCCAGCCTCAACCGCCAGGTATGAGACATTTCCTGATGATACCAGCCCGCAGCCATCAAGTCATCCTTAGACTTCGAGACTTACCAACAGAGGCCTCCGGCATCATGGAGCAGAGAAAAGCCATCCCCACTGTGCCCTATTTGAATTACTGACCCACAGAGTTCATGAGCATAATAAAATGATGGTTTTATGCCATTGAGGTTTGTTAAGCAGCTTGGTTAATTGGAATACTAGTGTCTTTTTTTTTATCTGTGTGAACCAATAAATTATCTTTTTTGCTTAAAAAAATAAGTAAATAAATAACCAAATAGATGAGAAAAAAATATAAAAATTCATTTAAAACATAATACAGTTTCAGGACATGTTTTGTGTTTTTAATGAAATATCAAACATATAACATTTACGAGATGAATTGTTAATCAGAGCCAATAAATCATAAAAAAACAAATAAAAATAAAAAGCCAAAACTTTGATTCAAGATAAATATCTTAAGAGCCTATGATATCTCTATTCAAGAGGGAATGGAATTTTGGCTTTTCAACTTCATGTTTGCATTCCACAGTAAAGTAATCCTTATTTTCGATATGCACACAAAAGTATTTGAAAATAATAATATCCCAGAGCTTTAGGAAGCCAATCCCTATTTAACCTGATAGCATTAAATACTTATTTAATGTTCTAATTTCATGCTTGACAAGCATCAATTTTATTATGATTTGACTTCTTCTGTGGGTATACTGAAAGGGAAAGAAATGGTTACCAGTGACAGTTTTACTCCTGAATCTATATGAATAAATTGGAACTTGACCTGATGAGTTATGCCAGTGTGAGTCCTCTTCTGAGAGTTGGGTCCTTCTAGATATGCTAACAACATGAGAGCATCAATTTTGGGAATCTGCAAGGTTGGAGGTTGTGGTCAATGCCAGACTATGTGGCCTCAGATAAGTGGACACACTTTTCTGGAGGAACACTGCTCCCTCTTGGATATGAAGTGTATTGTCCAAGCATAATCTTAATTCTGGGGAGTATTTGTAACTTAGTCAGCTATCTTAGTAAATCAGTTTGTTTACATGATGAACTCCTCGCTAAACAACTCACTCACTTGTTGAAAAAAAAGACATTAATTGTGTGCTATGCTTGAGACACAGTTCAGTACTTGGGATCCAGCAAGTTAAAAAATAGACAAAGTCCTCAATTTGTTGTTTCATTTACTGAAGCCTATCTTAAATAGAGGGATATTTTACTATTAAGCTACATAAAGAAGAGGGTATGACAGAGGAACAGGAGCCAGATATTCCTTCTGGCCATAAATAAGTTTAAAGCTGGACAAAATCTTAAAGCAGCAGTTCTCAAGAAGGGTACAACTGGCCACAGAGACTGGGAATATTGTGAGAAGAAAAACCTCTGAAGTGAGTCCTAGGTCTGCTTGGATCTCAACCAAGGAAGCACTTTCAGGACTGAAGTGCACAGAGACAGAGCCCAAGCAAAGCACAGAATCTCACAGAGTTAAATTTAGCAGAGTAAGTTTGAGGATCATGACCTAGCTTTGTGTGCCAGGGTACTGAAAACAAGGGAAGCATGCCATGGAGGACTGGGGATGAATTACCCGATAAGCAAGATAAGCAAGTG
This sequence comes from Trichechus manatus latirostris, assembly GCF_000243295.1. Lineage (NCBI taxonomy): Eukaryota > Metazoa > Chordata > Mammalia > Sirenia > Trichechidae > Trichechus > Trichechus manatus. The sequence continues at coordinate 5,488,824 of NW_004444031.1, forward strand.
CTTAGGGCATTGATAAAATAGGGGTACCAGTTATCCAAAGCAAAGATCCATAGATGCCAAGAAGACAGGACAAAAGGAAAAGTAAGCACCGCAGTAAAAGGAAACTGGCAGGCACTAAATGAAATTGATACCAGCTCTACTGCATGAGAACGTGTAAGCCAGAAATGAAGTTCATGCACAGTCACGAGGGTGCCTATATGCAAGGTTGTTTAAGCTCTGAGGCCCCTACCACTTCTACACCTTTGTTGACATCTTTCTCCTCCGGTCCTCTCCCGTGTAATTGAAACTCCGTATCTTGGAGGGTCTCTTGGGTGTACCTATTTCTTTCTAATAAACTAGAGGTGAGGGTGGGCTGTCGAGTGTAACTCTGGTTACATTCACCCAATATGCAACTGGATCCAACATGAGTGGTTACTGGACAAATTATATTAATAGATAACAGGTCTTCGATTCATTTGGAGAGAACAATCTTGTACATCCACATCCGCTGATCCAGCAACTCCAGCCAGGAAGGGCAGCAATGCTGTTTGCCGTGATACAAACACAAGGATATGTTCTTGTGTATGTCTTGGTAAACAATCAATAGGAAATCTAGTCTCTATTGACATGCAAAAGCAAGGGAACTCAAATAAATCAATCACTGCAATGAATTCAATCAAGTTACTTTTTAACTGTGTAGCATTTATGTAGAGAGTTATGTCCTAAATTTTGTGAACTATATTTATAACTTTAAATTTAAAATATGTTTGGCATATATGCAGACACAATCTAGCATACATTTAATATAACACTAACCTGGGTAATAATTTAATATAATATTAACATTGCAAAAGTCCAAAACATACTGGAAATGTTAATATTTATTTAACATGAAAAGGTTTAATTTATGTATCATGTGAGTTATACTTTTTATTGTCTGCTGTGTGGGACACAGTGGTTGATGTTACTCTATACATGCTAATAAGCGAGGTATTAGGCACATTAAGTGGATGCAAAATTCAATATTTCTCATGCAAAATATGCTTCTGTTTTGTAGCAATGAGTGTGTTTCTAAATTCATCTTCCAAGAAAGCAACAAAGAGCATTTATCGGAACATTACGTTTATATCTTATCAGAATATTTACATATCTCCATGTAGGAAATTGAACAATTCATTGAGGAAATAAATGAATATTTAGATAATAAAAATTATATAGACATATTTTATTTTCCATTTCCCTTCAGATTGACTTTCTTTTAAGAAATTGATTGATATTGTTATGCTAGCAAAACAAACTTGTTCATCAAGAAGTGGTGCTATTGTTACATCAATTATGTATGTATCTCCAAACATAAGCATTGAACAATTGCACAAAGAAATAAAATGTACATTTTATAAATTTTATATACGATAACAATTATATTTTCCTTTTCATTTCGGACCAGTTGGGTATAACGTCCCATTCAGTTCTCTCTCATCGACCATATAAGAGCCACCAGCAGCACTATAATCATGTGATTAGTGAGGTATCAAAACATGTCTTCAGATTGAGCCTACGCTTGTGTTTGTATCATGCTCTTTGCAATCACTCTCCCCCCTGTTGGGTATCAGCAGTATTCCAATGAACTGTGACAACGCAACACCAAAGGACAGAAAGTGAGCGTGCAAGTTATTAAGTAGTATTTCAAGACGAAAAATACTTGTGGAGATCTGTGAAGACCCACCAACAAACATTGTACGACAAATGAATGAAATTATTTCTGACCACCTTGTAAGTACTATTTCTTTTAATTATCTCAGACCTGAAGAACAAAATCACATGTTCCAAATCAATTTTTTCACTTACTAATTTTCAAATACACATTTTTGTGTTAATGTTCAAATTTGAATATAAATTTTATTTTACAAATTTTATTTGTTTTAATAATTTTATTTCAATTATTCGAATGTATTTGCTGCTGTAGAGTCAAATTTAAAAAGTGACATAATTTTATTTCTAGGTAAAATGAAACAGCAACAACTAAGTGGAGTGCAAAAATGAAAGCTTGCAGAAGATAAAAAGAATTTGTGAAACCCTAAATACAATTCCAAAATTAACTTGCTTTTTTAAAACATAATGAATCAGAAGAGACTTCTTCCCTTGAACACTGGAATTTAATGGATGCAAGTTGTTGTACTAGTACTGCTAGTGCAGAAATTACTGACAGCAATACAAACATAACAAAATTTGTTCCAAAATTCTGCATCCATTCCTTGCTGTAGAAAAAAAAAATTAATAACGGTGTAGAAAGTGAAACTCTTTTGGAATCTGAAATTGTTGCATTGGCAGATCCCATAAATAACAGAAATACTAATCCTGCTTTGTGAAATAACTTTTCTTCTAATGATGTAAATTATTGGATCAAAAGAAGGCCAAGTGATTGTCAACATCACAGTGAACCATTTGAAAATTCATGTTGAAAATTTCTGGATAGTAAACACAGTTCTATAGCCAGAATATATTTCTAGGGTGCAAAGCTAATGGTGTAAATTATAGGGAAGTGCTTATTGTATTCTCCATCAGTCTGCTCTGTATAGTTTTCTTTGCAAACTATTCAGTCCTAAATCATTTAATTCATGATTTGTTACGGATGGATTTAGCAATTGGCGCAACTTGAGTATGACTGATAAACATGAAAACAGTTCAATTCACAGAGATTATATATTGTTATATGTAAAGCAAAGACATGGCTTAACTCATGAACTGAAAACACAAATTAATGAAGAATGTCAGTATTGGAAAGCTTGTTTTGCAAGCTGTTGTTGCTGTCATAACAATCACTGGATGTGGACTATCTTTTCAAGGAAGAAATGAAGGGTTTGGGTCCCCACAAAATGGGAATTTTGGGGGTTAACTTAAACTTATTGCTCAGTTTGATCCACTTTTAGCAGGTCACATCCCAAAATATGGTAACACAAGAAAGGGCAACCCATCATATACGTCTAAAACAATGGGTGAAGAATCGATAAACTTAATAAATGATAAAGTTCGATCAACTATTTTCAGTGAAATAAGTATAGCTTGATATTTCAGTTTGTAGATTCCACTCCTGTTCTTTCTCATATAGATCAGCTAAGTATTGTTTTAAGATACATTATCTTCAACAGATGGAAAATTTGTCAAGTGATTTATCACATTTACTAGCTTAAAAAGTTGTACTAATGAAGAAATTGCAAATCCAGTACCTCAATACTTATATGAAGTTTGCAAAACTGATTTTTCTAAGTGCAGAGGCCAGTTCTATGACAATGCTGCGATATGTCAGGGTGTTATAAAGGCATGCAACAGAAAATTTTGAAACATAATGAATGTGCCATTTTCACACCGTGCACTACACCTGCACTTAATCTTGTAGGATGTAGTGCAGTAGACGGTTTTCCAGAAGCAGTTGATTTTTTCCTACTGTTCAGTTACTCTACACACTTCTTGCCACTTCTACTCAATGATGGGCAGTTCTCAGAATATATTTAGGCAATGATCAAGTATTAACATATCTTTCTTATACCTGTTGGGAAGCATATGCTGTAGCAATAAGTGCAATCCTGGAATCGTACACTCAGATTCTAGATGCTTTAGAAAATATTGCTGAAGACCAGACACAAAAAGGAGATACTAAAAGAGAAGCTGGAAACAATGCCAACAAAATGCAAACACTACAGTATGCATTTATGTTGGTTATGTGGAATAATATATTGTAGCATTTTCACCAGACAAGTCAAGCTCTCTCCAAGAAGTAAATTTAAAGACATGTACCAATCTCTATCAGTCATTAAAGGGTATTTACACACTTTAAGAGAAGATTTTGAAAATTTTGAAAATCACAACAGAACAAATACTGCCAAATATTGATTATCAAGCAACTCACCATCACAAAAGCATTAGAAAGAAACAAGTAATTGATGGAAGTGCTCTAGAAGTATTGAGTGTCAGAGATCAATTTCACATAACCACATACTACACTATCATTGATACACTTAAATCTTGCATGAAAAGAAGGGTGAAAGTGTATGAAGTTTTTTCAAGTAGATTTTTCTTATCTAAATGTGGATGAAGAATGCATGAAAGTATCCAAGAAATTAGTTCAAGTTTATCCCAATGACATAAATACAAATCTTTATAGAGAAATATGACAATTTCATTCATACATGAGAACTAAGTGTATAGTTTCAGTAAAGACAAATTTTACTCATGTAGTATCATTCCATAATAGAAGATAAAATACATCGTTTATTTACCAATGTTGAAATTGCTTTATGCATATTCCTAACTTTAATGATCACAAACTGTACAACAGAACACTCATTTTTGTCCCTAACAAGACTCAAAACCATACATAAAAAAACACAACAATGATTCAAGAAAGCCTCTATTCATTATCCTTATTAAGCATGGAAGTAGATATTGTTAGGTAGCTTAATTGTGATGAAATTGTTGAAGAATTTGTAAGAGCAAATAATAGAAAGAAATGCTTTTAATTATACCATGTTAGAGATGAAAGATCTGTATAAAAATAAAATATAGTAATTTACTGTAATATTTATTTTCTGATCATTAAATTTTCTTTTATGGTATCTTTTCATTTTTTAATTTATAATTATAGCATTTGTTACAAAACTAGCATCAAAATTGAAGCATAAGCCGTTTAAAGCAAAACTGGTGAAAGTCAATTTTTCATTGCGGGAGATTGTTATGGATTGCATTGTGTCCCCCGAAAATGTGTATCAACTTGGCTAGTCCATGATTCCCAGTACTGTGTAATTGTTCACCATTTTGATCAGATGTGATTTTCCTATGTGTTGTAAATCCTACCTCTGTGGGGTTAATGAGGTAGGATTAGCGGCAGTAATGTTAACGAGGCAGGATTCAATCTATAAGATAAGGTTGTGTCTTAAATCAATCTCTTTTGAGACGTAAAAGAGAGAAGCAAGCAGAGAGACTTGGGGACCTCATACCACAAAGAAACAAGAGCCAGGAGAATAGCACGTCCTTTGGATCTGGGGTCCTTGCACTGAGAACCTTCTTGACTGGGGAAGATTGATCACAAAGACCTTCCTCCAGAGCCGACAGAAAGAGAAAGACTTCCCTTGGAGTGGCACCCTGAATTCTAACCTCCTAGACTGTGAGAGAATAAATTTTGTTTGTTGGAGCCATCCACTTGTGGCATTTCTGTTATAGCAGCACTAGATAACTAAGACAGAGATCAACAGAATTTTAAATTGATTGTTGAAACAACTAATTCCACTGACTCATTTTCTCTGTTGTAGAATATTCTTTTTTGTAGAAAATATGGTATATAGTAAAAATCTTAGTACCCCACATCCACTAAAAATCTTATAATCTAGTTCATCTCATTCCGCTAAAATGGCATATGCCACTTTTGCATTCAATTGCTAATATTATGCCAAACCAAACTCATTGCCATTGAGTCAATTCTGACTCATAATGACCCTATAGGAGAGAGTAGAACTGCCCCATAGAGTTTCCGAGGAGCACCTGGTGGATTCTAACTGCCAACCTTTCGGTTAGTAGCCAAACTCTTAACCACTATGTCTTCAGGATTTCTGCTAATATTATAGTCACATTTAAAAACAAGTTGCATCATGGATAGCTAAGACACACACACACAACAGGATATATGAGTTACATACATACACACACACACACACACACATATATATGTGTGCGTATGTGTATATATATATATATATATATAACTCATATATTCCATTCGAATGCATGAGCAAACTCAGGAGGGGGCACCACAGATTATCGGTGCTTAGGTCCCTCATATGCCTTAATCCGGACGCGAGGAGAACCAAGAAGCCTGTATGCAGGTTTCCTTCAGGTCTTTGACAATGGATCCGGTGTATATGGATGAGGAAAGCTTTGTGAGGCCTTGCAGAGAATAGTTGCTTTGGGGATGAGAGGTGAATGGAGATATGAGAGGCTGCACAAGTTTGGGAGACTTTGGAGTTCTGAGTCAGCTATGGTGGAGATACCCAAGAAAGGCCATGGCTTTGGAATAAATACTGTGCTATAGGGTAAAGGCTATTTTCTAGTACTAAGACATACTTGAAAGACTAATCTTAAAGATCAAACTGGACTGAAAGAATCAAGAGAATTCACTAGCAATTTAACTGCCAAAAAAATAATAACATCCTTTAAAGAAGATAATCTAGACCGTCCTAAACAGAAGATAATCTAGACTCCTATAACAAATACTTCCTCCACAGTCATAATAATATAATAAAAATGTATTAGGCATGCAAAGAAATGTCTAATGTAACCCATTATCAATGACCATGAAGTTAGTAAAAACTGACCACAAGATTTTCAAAATGTTGGAATTAGCAAATAAGGACATTAAAACAGCTGTTATGTTTAAGAACATAATGGTGAGAAAAGACAAATTGAGTGAATAGATGAAAAAATCTCAGTAGAGAAATTGAAACTAAAAATTCAACAAATTGAAATTTTAGAACTAAAATGTAAAATATAGGAAACAAAAAAAATTCTTTGGATGAGCATGACAGTAAATAAAAGATTATGAAGAAGGGGGAGGGGAGGCGTATACTAGAAGATAGACAGATGGAAATTATCCAATCTAACAAATGCAGGAAAGGAAGATAAGAGGAACAATATCAATAACAATGACAACAAAAAGATGGAATAAATAGAATATAAACAGTAAGATATTAGACACAAGCCTATCTATATCAATAATGACATCTACATGGACTTAACACTTTCATAAAAGTCAGAGATTGTCAGACTGGATTAAAAATTAAAACCAGACTATATAGTAGCTATGGGAGACATACATTAAATACAAAGAATCAGGAAGACAAAGTGAAAGGATGAAAATGATACACAATGCAGAGGTTAAGCATAAAATACCTGTTTGAGAAATACGATACGGCCTGAAAAAGAGTCTCCAAAGATGGAGTATTTCCATTTCATAATTATAAAGTGGTTAATCATCAGTAGTACATAACAATCCTAAATGTTTATGTATTTAATTTCAGAATTTCAAAATATATGAAACAAACTCAAAGAAGTAAGAAATCATTCACAATTATAGTTGTATATCTTAATTCCATTTCTCATTAATTGATAGAACAAGTAGACAGAATATCAGTCGGAATGTATAAGACTTAAACAACTTTATCAACCAAATTAACCTAATTAAAAATTATAAAACACACCTTTACAAGTGGACATGAAAGATAATCAAGGATAGACCATATGGTGGAATACAAAATAAGTTTAAATACATTTCAAAAGATTGAAATATTATAGAATATGTATGTTCTTTGCCCACAAGGGGAATGAAGTAAAAAGAAATAGCAGTAATAGATTGAGAAAACCCTCCAAATATGTGAAAATAAAACAACATACTTCTAAACACCCATAGGACAAAGAAAGAATCATAAGGGAAATTAGAAAAAGTTTACAATTGAATTATAATGAAAACACAACAACACATCAAAATTTGTAGAATGCAGCTTAAACAATGTTTAGACAGACATTTGTTGTATAAAATGCTATACTAGTAAAAGAAGAAAGCTGTAAAAGTCAAGATCTAAATTTCCATCTTAAAAAGCTTGAAAACCGATAGCAAATTGAACCCTCAGTAAGTAGAAGGAAAAAAAAAATCCTAAAGGCAGGAGTTGAAGTTGTGATAATAGAATACAAACTATAGAGAAAACTAATAAGGCCAAAATTTAATTCTTTAAAAACATTAAGAAAATGGAACCCCTAGTGAGACTGTTTCATATCATGAAGTACACAGAGGTATTAACACGTATCTTACAGATATTATAAAGTTAAAAAGTGAATATTATGAACAACTTTTTGTCAAGAAATATAATTTAAATGAAATAGACAAATCTAAAAAAAAAATACAACCTATCCAAACTGACACTGAAGAAGTGAAAAATCTGAGAGCCTGAATTTAATTAATAAATTTATTTTGCAATAAAATACCCCCTTATGGGGGTGGAAGGAGGGTATATGGAAATTCTTTAGGCCCAGATGGTTCACTGATGAATTCCACAAAACATTAAATATTCTAATCTTACACACTTTCTTCCAGTAAACAGATGAAGAGTGAATATTTTCCATACCATTTTATGATGCTACCTGTTGCCGTCGAGTTGATTCTGACTCATAGTGACCCTCAAGGACAGAGTAGAACTGCCTTATAGGGTTTCGAAGGAGGGCCTGATGAATTTGAACTTCCGACCTTTTGGTTAGCAGCTGTAGCTCTTAACCACTACGCCACCAGGTTTTACGAGGCTAGGATAACTGTAATACCAAAACCTATTTGCAGAGGAAGAAAGACCCTCAATGAGATGGATTGACACAGTGGCTCAACAATGGGCTCAAGCATAGCAATGATTGTGAAGATGGCACAGGACTGAGCAGTGTTTTGTTCTGTTGTACATAGGGCCGCTATGAGTTGGAACCAATTCAATGGCACCTAAGAAAAACAACATTTTCAGTGTGGATTGACTGGAAGGGGATAACTGCTGTCAATAAGCTGTAACCCTGTACAAAGCTGAATTGGCAAAAGTTGTGTGATAGATATACTTACAACAATAACAAACAAACAAAAGAGTAGCTGCTGAGGCTGCTTATGTACAACAAAAAACCTTGGTGGATTTGGTTTGTAGGTTTAGGGTCATGGTTTCATGGGATATGCCAATTAATTGGCCTAATAATGTGTTTAGTGCTTCTGTTCTACCTGGTTCATTGTGTAATGCCTGAGGTCTTAAAAGCTTACAAAAGGCCATCCAAGGCACACTAATTGGTCTTTTATTACCTGGAGTAGCAGAGGAAGAAGGAAATTCAGGAATAGGAAGAGAATATGAAATGTCTGGTTAATTGCCTCCATGAACAACTGCCACCTCTGCCATAAGACCAGAGGAACTGGATGGTATCTGGCTACCATTACCAAACATTCTGATCAAGGATTCTATAAAGTAATCCTAATCAAAAGGGTGGAAATGCAGAACAGAATTTCAAATTCTCATGGACTCCAGACTTTCTGGAGCCATGGAGGCTAGATGAACCCATGAAACTATTGAGATAATCTTTAAACCTTAAATCAAAAAATATCCCCTTAAGTCTTCTTAAAACCAAACAATAGTTTAGCTTAACTAGAAAAAAAAATGTCTGCCTTGAGCATTGTGCTCTTTTAAGAACTATCTATATGGGATCAAATTGGCATCAGTAACTCAAAAGATTAGATAGGAACTTGAGGGGGCAGTGAGTTTATGTTAACAGGGAAGGAACAATCAGAAAAGGAGGGTAAGAATGGTTGCACAACTCAAAGAATGTAATCCATGTCACTGAATTGTACCTGTAGAAATTGTTGAATTGGTGTATGTTTTGCTGTGTATATTCTCAACAACAACAAAATAAATAAAATAAAAAGAAAGATAATTAACATTGGTTTGTAATAACATCTTTATAGTATTTTTAAGTCAATGAAAAACAAACAGCAACTCACCTTAATAAAATCTCTTTAGAGGAAAAAAAAAACTTGGCTTAGAGTAAAATAAAGTCTTAATATTTTTTAAAAGCTCTCTAAGAATAATTTTGTTAATGATTACTTGTTCTGTAGTGATTTGCTATGAGCAGACTGTTAATGTTGTTGTTAGGTGCTGTCGAGTCTGTTCCAACTCATAGCAACACTATGTACAACAGAAAGAAACACCTCCCAGTCCTGTGCCATCCTCACAATCTTTGTTGTGCTTGAGCCCATTGTTGCAGCCACTGTATCAATCCATCTCGTTCAGGGTTTTTCTCTTTTTGACAAGCATGATGTCCTTCTCAAGGGACCGGTCCCTTCTAACTACATGTCCAAAGTATGTGAGACGTAGTCTTGCCATCTTTGCTTTTAAGGAGCATTCTGGTTGTACTTCTTCCAAGACA
>NW_004444031.1:5498883-5511867 GCF_000243295.1 Trichechus manatus latirostris
GTTGTACTTCTTCCAAGACAGATTTGTTCATTCTTTTGGCAGTCCATGGTATATTCAATATTCTTCGCCAACACCACAGTTCAAAGGCGTCGATTCTTCTTCAGTCTTCCTTATTCCTTGTCCAGCTTTCGTATGTATACAAGGCAATTAAAAAAAAACATGGCTTGGGTCAGGCACACCTTAGTCTTCAAGGTGACACCTTTGCTTTTTAACACTTTAAAGAGGTCTTTTGCAACGCATTTGCCTAATGCAACTAAGATTGCTAATAGTTATGTCATATTATCATATGTTGAATATATTATTGGAAAAATTGTGAAATAAAGAAATTATAGTTCTCTTTGTCTCCTAACTCATTTTCACTTATAGTGCCATTTTTTGTATTCCCTCCTCTCTAATACATTTTACTGTGGTCAATGATTATTTCTAATATAAAAAATTCCATACAGACTGAAGATATTGGTAGAATTCTGGCAGTAGCTATGAATTTTTACATATTTAATATTTTTAGAGAGTTTGAGTGTTCACCATGGTATAGGTCTAGTGCTAAGTGCCATTTATATGCATTACCAATTTAATCTTCACCACAGACACCTGGAATAAATCCTACACATTAATTCTCACAGATAAGGAAACTGAGGTTCAGATAAGTTAAAATGGCCAAGATCTCATTTTAAAAAATAAACATAGATTTGTAGAAGTGTGTTATTCTCAAGAAAGGAATGTTTCTTGTGGTAGGCAGAATAGTGGCACTCTAAAGGTGTCCATGCCCTGTTCCCTGGAATCTCTGAATATGTTACCTTACATGGTAAAAGAGATTTTACAGATGTAATTAAGGTTACGGACCTTGAGATTGGTAGATTAGACTGAGTTATCCAGCTGGGCCCAATCTAATCACGAGTCCTTAAAAGTGAAAGTCAGAAGAGTGGGTAAGAGAGACTCTATGTGAGAAGAACTTGGCCTTCCATTGCTGGTTTTAAAGATGGAAGAAGGTGACCAGGAACCAAATAATGTCACAGCCTCTAGAAGGTGGAAATGACCCTTACTTTAAAGCCAGCAAGAAAATGTAGACCTTGGTTCAAAATTACAAACAATTGAATTCTGCCAACAACCAGAATGAGCAAGAAAGGGATTCTCTCCTATACTTCCAGAAAGGAACACAGTCTGCCATCACCTTGATTTTATTCCAGAGAGGCCTGTACTGGACTTCTGATCTACTGAACTGTAAGATAGTACATTTGTGTTGTTTTCATCTGCTAATATTGTAGTAATTTGTTACAGTGGCCATAGGAAACTAATACGCCCCTCTAATTTTATTTTACATATAATCATTTATTTCTCCTATATGTACAAATTGTCCTCTTTAGCGTGAAGCATCTTTTTTTTTTAATTTTGTAAGTAATCTTTTGAAAATATTAGGGTGCCAGAAATTTAATATTTAATAAATCAGTACTCAGAAAGTGACATGAGAACCTACGGACATCCCTAAGTATCGGAGTGTGGAATGATTCCGATCATTATGATGATCAAACAGTGATGGAGGTCCCTTCCACCCCACTGCTTCTGGCATTTGCACTGGGAGGAGGGGGCTGTCCTGACATTTCTTTTCCCCTGTAAAGTGACTCTCAGCACCAGATGTTAGTGGTTAGATATTAGTGAAGAAACTAGGGAGAGGGGCAGAACTCAAGCTTAACAAGAAGGCTTCATAAAACTGACGAGCAACTTTCCGAACTTGTCTACAGTCATTGGATGCAAATGAGGTAATCCTTAGTCAGATATAAACCTGCTTATGGAGACCTTACTGCTACTTGATTCCTGAATGAATTGGCAAACTCACCGCTGAGAAGCAGCAAGAGTAATCAATATGGGTGATATTTAACCCAATCTTATTTCTCCAGCTCGTTTAGTGTATGATTTTTATGATTTATTTCTTACGCTGAGCAGTGTGTTTTTCTCAGAGAGTAAACGGGAAATATAAATGGGTAATAGTTCTTTGAAATAATTCACTAGATAGCAAATATTCCCCAAATACCTAAAAACGTGTATGTTTCCGACAAAAGTTAATGGTACGTCTCTACTCTTAATGTTTTTAAACCAAAAAAGCGGCCAGTTTGAACAACAGGGAGTCAGACATGCTGGTTTTACCCTGGTTTATTACTGCATAAGCACCCATAGGGATTATTGTTCCTGTTTGATTTCCTTCCCATAATTCCTTTGATTCCTTCCCAGGCCTCTCAGTGCCTGAACTTGTAAAAACACAGTTTGAGTCATTATAATGTCCAAGACTACATTTCCTTAATTTTTGAAAACTGGAGTGCAGCATCCTCTCCAGACTTCAGGTGAAGCTGGAGCCTTGGGCTAATGACTGTAGGAAACAGACTACATGAGAATTATTTGACTACTGATTGACAGCAGCTTGAAAACTTCTTTTTCCGTTTGTGTAACTGGAACCAAAACCAAAAACTAAACTCACTACCATCCAGCCGATCTCATAGGGTAGAACTGCCCCTAAGGATTCCAAGGCTGTAAATCTTTGCAGAAGCAGACTGCCACATCTTCCTCCCACAGAGCAGCTGGTGAGTTTGAACTGCAGACCATTTGGTTAACAGCCAAGTGCTTTAACCACCACACCACCAGGGCTCCTTCATGTAAGGAAAGAGTATTATTGAATAATGTCTAGTTTTACTTTTGTCTTTTCCCCCCTCTTTCTTCTTGTTTACTAATTCTGAAAGGAAACAAAGAGACTAAAGCAAAACATGCCTTTCAACATCTAAATTGAAATTGAAGCGGAGTTTCAAATGTGGGCAATGTATGTCTCTAAAAGCAAAACCACAACAAAGAGAACACCTATAGATTAACTGGCTTGAACCAAACTTTAGCTAATCGTGGAGTCATGCCCATGTCTCTGACTGGAACTTTTTTTTTTTTTTAATTATTCTTGAGGACTTTCCCTTCTATGAATATTTAAGTGCGATGGAAAACAGCTGCTAGCACCTACATTTCCTTCCTCTTTCACATTTCTGAAACATTTTTTCCCCCAAAATTAATACTCATTTTTTTTTGGATCAATTTCTCAAAAATATTTATATTCTCTCATTTCATCTCCAATAATTATCTTCAGAAGTGAATAGGGTTTTTGTATTTTCTAACGGAATTCTGAAATGTCTTATTTCAGGGTTAATGTCTTAGCATGCTGTTCTTTGTAGCTGCTATAAAGCAGATATCTTAAATATTAGGAGTCAATTGCAAGCAAGACAATAAAATGATTGTAAGAACATTTTCAAGAAAGCCTGATTTTTTTCTGAGGTAGTTTTTAAAGTACACATATGGAAATGTATACTCTGTTGGTATTAGGAAGAATGTCATTGGATGTTACTGTCTGTTTGTTTATGATTTAGATGCTGCCTCTCCCTCTTCTGGGAGTCTGGTTGCACAGTGGTTAAGAACTTGGCCGCTAACCAAAAAGGTGGTAGTTCAAATCCACCAACTGCTCCTCGGAAATCGTATGGGGCAGTTCTACTCTGTCCTATAGGGTTGCTATGAGTCGACAGCAGTGGGTTTGGTTTTTTGGTTTTCTCCCCCTTATGCCACATAGAAGTATTTTCACTTATCATTACTTGTTCTTCTGTTACTATTTAAAGGGAAATTGAAGTAAAGTGGCAAAATAAAATGTCTGCAATGGGAGAACAGTCTATTCCAGGTCCAGTCTAGTTTGGAAAGGGGAAACTCAGTATTTGTTTTATTGGGTTTGTGGATAAAGTTGCACTGACCTCAGTGAAGGGAAGAAAACTGATATCAATTTGCTCTATCCCTTTGTCATGTATAAGCATGGATTGATCAGTTTTTAAATGTCAAGTATTTCCTAAAGTGAGTTAATATATTGTCAAGATTTATGAAGGATATGTCCATTACTTTTCCTATTAAGAGATCTCAATTATAGCAATGTGTTTTGTACTGACACCTAAAAGGGATCACAGGCATGCCAAGCAGCTGAAATTGTCACTTACTTATTAAAAATAATTTTCTTCATCAATCTTTTAATTATTTATGAAACACCTAGTATGAACCCAAGGGCTGTGTTATATACTGAGATGCAGTAATCTTAATTACAATAGTACTCAGTTTCGAATGTTTACTAAGGTTTTGACACATTGCTGTGTGCTTTTATTTGCATAATTCCATTAACTCTCTGTATCAACCCAATGGAGTAAATCTTATTATACCCATTTTACAGATGAAAAAGTTGAGTTTCAGAGAGTTAAGTTGCCCCAAATTTTACAGCTAGTAAAAGATAGCACAGGCTTGAAGCCAGGTTTATCTTATTTAAAATTATGGGCTCTTTACCACTAAACTAACATGGAGATAGCTAGGTCTTTACTTTAGAGGAATATTGAGATTAATGGGTAAGACAGACATGCATATACCATGGACAAAGGAAGAACAATTGCAGGGGTGATTTATTCACTTTGGACCAGCAGGAGAAAATCAGTTTTCATGGAATTCAAATAGAAGTCTTCCAGAAAAGTACATTAACATTATTTAAAAGAAGTCGTTGTTTTTTGCTGTTCAGTCACTTTCTACTCATAGTGACCGTATATGACAAAATAGAACTACCCCAAAGGATTTGCTAGGGTATAATCTTTTCTGGAGCAGATCACCAAGTCTTTTCTTTCACAGAGTTGCTTGTGGATCCCTGCTGCTGACCATTCTGTTAGCAGCCAAATGCTAATCTATTGCACCACCAGGGATCCTTATTTAAAAGACAGTCCTTCACTAATTCACAAAGCATAAATGTTGACTATATGGCAGCCACTGTGCTAGGGAATATATAGAAACACACTTGGTTATCTCGATAAGTCTTGAGTTTAATATGAACATTCAAAATTAATCACAGAAAAGTTCTGTGAGTGATCATGATGAGTTCACCAAAGTGAATTGATTTTTTGACATGAATATACTAGTGAAGAATCAATATTAATGCAAGAAATGTATTAACGATGAATGAGAAGGTAGTTCTTTTATTTAGGTTTTAAGTAAATTATTCTTTTAAAAATATACATAATGTTATACAAGATTATCTCAGCACATTATTTCCTCTTTCTGTTTTTCACTTTAGGCAGCTGTACTGTCAGATCACAGTGGGACAATTCTTACCCAAAAGCAGTAGTTTATTAAACAGTCCTTTAGAAGGCAGCAGTGGTGAATGTAGTTGCCAAAAGTTCTTGATAGTGGGCGGAGCTAGATGATGAAGTAAGCAGCCACTCCCATTTACTCCCTAAGCAACTAATCCACTGAATAACAAATGAAAACCTTTACAGATTGAGATCTCAGAACTCTGGATGGCAGCTGAGGGGTTGGAGAGCCAGAGTAAGTCCAGAAGTGGAGGAAAGGAGGAGAGAGGGTGCACAGAATCTGGGAGAACCTACCCACTAACATCAGGAATGCTCACTCATCACAGCCATTTTGGGATGTGGCTGGGTAACTGCCCAAGCAGGCAACACAGAAAAGGAGCTAATCTGAGGAAGTTATAGTACAATTTTTGCAGGTGACACAAATTGGCTGTGAGAGTTCTTGGACTGTGCAATTTGGAAGGAGTGAAGGGAGATTGTGGTGCTATGAGAGAGTGCTGTTGAATCTCTCTAAGGCCCAAGATGGACAGTCACTAGTACCTGGAGGAACCCACAGCAGGACAACATGGGAGAGCCTGTGCAGGGGTCCTCAAGATGGAAAGACATAGGGAGCCCCCCACATTCACAGAGGAAAATTGAGCTCCACCATTTACGTTGGGGTCTGTGATGAGCTAAACCTCCCCCCCCCCACACGTGCATATTGAATTCCAGAGATTAAGCATTCAGAACTCCTGAATCAGCACTGAAAAAAACCCAAGGATAAGAGTTACTTCTAGTGGTTCTCAGGAAAAGATACTAGGCCTGCTGCTGCTGGGTCAGCTCTGACTCATAATGACTCTGTGGGACTGAGTGGGGCTGCCTCATGGGGTTCCCAGGTCTGTGAGTCTTTGTGGAAGTGGACTGCTGCATCTTTTTCCCCGAGGTGACTGGTAGGCACAAGCCCTGGCCTTTCAGTTAGCAGCCAGGTGCTTGGTTGCTGTGCCAGCAGGGCACCTAATCAGAAAATTTTCCCACAAAAACCATATTACAAAATTCTAAATAAAAAAAAGATAACAAAATGGCCCAAGTTAAAATAATAATAATAATAATAAAAGATACAAAATCAATAATCAAAAGCTAAAATTAAGAGGAGATTTCTCTTATGGAGACCAGACTAATGCAAATAATTGATAATTTTCGGACTGTGGTGCTAATTATGTTTAAAAAAAGCAAAAAGGACACAGAAAACAAACTCGTGGAGATAGGAAATAAATGGAGGAACAAAATGAGAGACTCAACAATGGAATTGAAAACATAAAAAAAGAGAACTACTGGAACTGAAGAATAAAGCAACTAAATTAGAAAAAGTAAAGAGAAACAATCAACAGTAGAGTTAAACAGACAGAAGATAGAATAAATGAACTAGAAGACAAAATAACTGAACTTATCAAGTCTCAAGAGAAACAAGAGAAAAGAACAAAGCAAATAAACCCAAAAGGAAATGTGGGACTCAATTTAAAAAACTAACATTAGAATTATTGTAATCTCAGAGTACCATGATAACAAGGGCACAGAAAAAATTTTCCAAGAGATAATCAGAGAATGTCTCAGACTTGAACAGAGAACCAAGCCTGCCAATACAGGAAGCTACAAGAACCCCAATCAGAAGAGACACAAAAAGATCAACTCCATGCCATAGCATAATAATATTCTTGAAAACCAAAGACAAGGAGAGAATTCCCAAAGCAGCAAGAGAGAAACACAGTATAACATACCAAGAGTCTTTCATAAGAACCAGTGCAGATTTTGCCAAAGAAACGCTAGAGGCCAGAAGACAGTAGAGTGACATATATAAAATATTGAACAAAAACAACCACCAACCAAGAATTCTTTATCCAGCAAAGTTGTCATTCAAAAACGAAGGAGAAATCAAGACATCCCCAAACAAACAGAAGCTCTGGTAATTTGCCACTACCACACCAGCTTTGCAAGTATTATTCAAGGGAGTACTCCAAACGGAAAGGCAAGAGCATTAAATAAATACTCATAACTGTACATGGGGAAAAAAAGAAATAAATAAAAAATAAAAGAGAGAGAGAGAGAGATCTCCAAAAAAATGCAGCAACACAGGTAATCATAAGGACCAAGTATATGACATTTCTCTGGAAATAAACTCAATAATTAAATCCCACAAATAAAATACATTGAGTTTGTAAGAAATAAGCACAAAGTAAACTTACCAAATATATGTTGTATATTGATATTAATGGAGACACATCAACAGAAATGGGGGAGGGAAGAGAATATCAGGAATAGATTTACCGTGTTAAGGTTGTATATTAACTGTGGTTCATATGTTAAACACTGCTGCAATTGTAAGTTGTGTAATGGATTATATGTGGTAACCACTAAGAAATTACCAAGAAAAAGCATGTAGAAGAAAAGAAGGAAGAAAATACAAAGTCTCATTACAAGAAAGCAGCCAAATACAAACAAGAAAAGAAAAATTAGAATAAAAAACCAAAGAAGATATGAAGCATTCAAAAAGCAAATAGTAAAATGAGGGAGGTAGACACTTCATTTTCAGTAATAACCTTAAATGCAAATGATCTAACTGCCCCTTGCAAAAGGCAAAATGGATAAGAAAACATGATCTGTTCTTTTGCTGTCTCCAAGAAACACACCTTAGACATAAAGACACAAACAGACCGAAAATAAAAGGATGGAGAAAAATAACCCATGCAACCAGTAAACAAAAAAGAGCAGGGGTGGCCGTTCAGATAACAGATAAAATAGACTTCAAATCTAAATCTACTGCAAGAGATAAAGAAAGATATTACATAAAAATAAATGGGTCAATCAAGCAAGAGCACATAACAATTATAAATATATATGCACCTAATAGTAAAGCACCAAAATAAATGGAAAAAATATTGACTTACATGAAAAGAGAAATAAGCAACTCTATAATAATTATAAGGGATTTCAACACACCACCTTCAATTATAGAAGAACATCTAAAAAGAAGATCACTAAGGACACTGGAAACTTAAATAAAACCATGAGACAATTGGACCTAATGGACGTATATGGAACACTCCATCCAGCATCAGAACAATACACATTCTTCTCTAGCACACATAGATCATTTTCCAGAATAGACCATATGCTAGGACACAAAGCAAGTCTCAACAAATTTAAAAAGATTGAAATCACATGAAGTATTTTCTCTGATAATAACAGTATAAAGTTAGAAATCAACAACAGGAAAAATAAGAGAAAAAAATACATAGAAACTAAATAAGACATTACCAAAAAACTTTTGGGTCATAGAAGAAATCAAAAGTGAAATCAAAAAATTATTTTAATCAAACAAAAATGAAAACACAACATATCAAAACCTTTGGGCCGCAGCAAAAACAGTACTCAGAGGAAATTCATTAAAAAACAAGAAAACTCCAAAATCATTAAGTTAAACCAACAACTTGAACAAATAAACAAAGAAAAGCAAAAGAAGCCAAAACACACCAAAAAAAGGAAATAATAAATATCAGGGCAGAAAAAAATGAAATAGAAAATAGAAAAGCAATAGAAAGAATCAACAAAATCAGAAACTGGTGCTTTGAAAGGATCGAGAACATAGACAAACCACTTGCTAGACTGACAAAAGAAATCAGAAGAGGTAAATAACCAAATTAAGAAATGAAATTGATTACATTACAACCAAACCAACAGAGATAAAGAAGATCATAACTGATTACAGATATGTGTTGCTTAACATCCATTCAGGCAACATCCAACCACATATATGTCCATGGGCTGGGGCACCCAGATGTCTGAGTGCCAGGATGCAAGACACTCTTGTTGAGGTCAGAGCCCCACCTCTGCTCTGTGCTGCCTGGAAGCCACTTAGTCTATGGCAATGGAGGCCCAGGCCCAAACTCCCTATCCTGGTCCCCCTTAGCACCCATGACTCAGTAGGTCTAGTCCTTGTGTTTTTTCCAGTGTGGTCCCTTAGGGTTGCAGTGGAAAGGTATGTGTCCCAGGCACTCCAGCCCTGGTTCAGGCTCCCTTGGCCCCCTTGGCCTGTACCATCCCATCCCCAGGCAGGCTCTCACAGGAAAACTTACCTTACTGGAGCTAGTTTAGCAGAGAAGGCAATGACAGCTGAGCTGGACCCAGTGTAGCGTGCACCTGAGGCATCCACAGTGACAGCTGCCTGGGCTGCCTACTGGATGGGATGCAGCCAAGTGCTCACCTGAGGAGTCTACAGCAGGAGCCACATGGCACATAGCAGTCCCTGGGCCAGTGTGCCTGGAAGCCCAGCACCTCATGGACACAGGTGTTTGCACAACACCCAAATCACATAACACTCTAGTTTGCAGAACATATCATGGAGTTAAGTGATGCATATCTGTACTATGAAAAATTGTACTCCAACAAATTTGAAAACCTAGATGAAATGGACAAATTCCTAGAAACACATTACCTACCCAAACTAACACAAAGGTAGAAAATGTAAACAGACTCAATACAAAAGAAGACAATGAAAATGTCATAAAAAAACTGCCAACAACAAAAATCTCAGAACCAGATAAGTACACTGGAGAATTCTACCAAACACTCAGAGACGAGTTGACACCAATCCTGTTCAATGTCTTCAAAAACTTTGAAGAGGAAGGAACACTACCAAACTCTTTCTATGAAACCAGCATAACCTGATAGCTAAAGGAAAAGACATTTAAAGAAAAGAAAATTATAGACCAATATCTCTTGCGAACACAGATGAAAAATTTTTCAACAAAATTCTAGCCAACATACTTCAGCAACCTATCAAAAAAAAAATCATACACAATTATCAAGTGGGATTCATGCCAGGATTGCAAGGGTGGTTCAACATTAGAAAATCAATCAGTGTAATCCACCACACAAATGAAACAAAGGAAAAAAAAAAAACAAAACATATGATCATATACATTGATGCAGAAAAGGCATTCAATAAAACTCAACAGCTTTTCCTTTTAGCAACTATCAGCAAAATAGGAATAGAGGGAAAATCTCCCAGAATAATTAAGGGCTTGTATGCAAAACCAACAGTTAGTGTTGTTTCTCAACAGAGAAGGGTTAAGAGCCTTCCATTTGAGAATGGGAACAAGACAAGGATGCCCATTAAACCAAAAGAAACAAACAAACAAAAAACATTGCCATTGAGCTGATTCCAACTTGTAGTGACTATCACCACTCTTATTCAACATTTTACTGGAAGTACTAGCCAAGCAGTAAGAAAGAGAAATAATAGTTATCTAAATTGGAAATGAAGAAGTAAAACTGTATTTGTAGATGACTTGATCCTATACATAAAATACCATAAAGATTCCACAAGAAAACTACTGGAACTAATAGAAGAATTTAGCAATATTGCAGGGTACAACATGAACACACAAAAACTAGTTCGTGTCGTGGATCGAATGGTGTCGCCCAAAAATATGTGTATCAGTTTGGCTAGGTCATGATTCCTGGTATTGCATGTGATTGTCCACCATTTTGTCATCTGATGTGATTTTCCTACATGTTATAAATCCTATCTCTATGATGTTTATGAGATGGGATTAGTGGCAGTTACGTTAATGAGGCAGGACTCAATCTACAAGATTAGATTGTGTCTTAAACCAATCTCTCTTGAGATATAAAAGAGAGAAGTGAACAGAGAGACATGGGAACCTCATACCACCAAGAAAGCAACATCAGGAACAGAGCATGTCCTTTGGACCCGAGGTTCCTGTGCAGAGAAGCTCTTAGACCATGGGAAGATTGATAACAACGACCTTCCTTCAGAGCCAACAGAGAGAGAAAGCCTTCCCCCAGAGCTTATGCCCTGAATTTGGACTTCTAGCCTACTAGACTGTGAGAGAATAAACTTCTGTTTCTTAAAGCCATCCACTTGTGGTATTTCTGTTATAGCAGCACTAGATAACCAAGACAGTTGGGTTCCTCTACACTAACAAGGACTACTCGGAAAAAGAAATCAAGAAAACAATACCATTTACAATAGCCCCCAAACTGACAAAATACCTAGGAATTAACCTAACCAGGTACATAAAAGACTTATACAATGAAAATTACAAAACTCTGATACAAGAGACTAAAACAGACTTACAAAACTGGAAACACATGCTGTGCTCATGGATTGGAAGACCTAAAGCGATCTACCAATATGATGCAATCCTGAAAAAATCCCAACAACATTCTTTACAGAAATGGAAAAACTAATGACCAACTTCATGTGGAAAGGAAAGAAACCCTGAATAGCCAAAGCAATATTGAAGAAAAACAATAAAGTAGGAGCACTCACACTCCCTGATATCAAAACATGTTATACAGCCACTTTAATCAAAACAGCCTGGTATTGGTTCAATGATAGACCGGTACACTGGTTGAATAGTGTTGAGAACTCAGAATTAAACTCAGCCATCTATGGACAACTGATTTTCTGCAAGGTATAAGTCCATTAAGTTGGGCAGAAAGAGTCTCTTTAATAAACGGTGCTTGAAAAACTGGATATCCATCTGCAGATAAATGAAACAGGATCCATACTTCCCATCATACACAAAAACTAACTCAAAATGGATCAAAAACCTAAATGTTAAACCTAAAACCATAAAATTCCTGGAAGAAAACAGACGGACAAATGTATGGGACCTAATCTTTTATAAAATTAGGATAACAAACATAACAATAAACACACAAATAGAAGACAAAATAAAGAATTAAACATTACGCTAATCAAAAGATTTTATTAAAAGAATAAATTGAGAACCTACAGACTGGGAAAAAGCTTTGGAAATGACTTTTCTGATAAGGGTATAATCTCTGAAATCTATAGAAAACTGCAACAATTCAACATCAAAAAGACAAACAACCCAGTCACAAAATAGGCAGAGGACATGAACAGAACTTTCACCAGCGAGGACACCCAAGCAGCCAACAAACATATGAAAAGATGCTCACAATCATTAGCCAGTAGAGAGATGCCAAAGAAAACTACAATGAGATACCATCCTACCGTGGCTAAAACGGCACTGAAAAAAAAAACGGAAACAAAACAAAGATAGCAACAAATGTTAGTGAGGATGTAGGGAGATTGGAACCCTTATCCATTGCTGGTGGGTCTGTAAAACAGCACAACCAGTAAGGAAAACGGCATGGCTCTTTCTCAGAAAACTAGAAATAGAACTACTGTATGATCTAGCAATCCTACTTCTAGATATATATCCTAAAAACCTGCCGTTGAGTTGATTCTGACTCATAGCAACCCTGTAAGACAAAGTAGAACTGCTGCATAGGGTTTCCAAAGATGTAAATCTTTACAGAAGCCGACTGCCACAACTTTTCTCCTGTGAGCGACTGGTGGGTTCGAATCACCGACCTTTCAGTTAGCAGTGCTTTAACCATTGCACCACCAGGGCTTCTGTATGTATCCTAGACACCTAAAAGTAATGACAGGAACAGACATATACACACTTTATTTACAATAGCATTGCTGCTTTTTTTACAATAGCAAACAAATGTAAACAACTGAACGCCCATCAGTGGATGAACACGTAAGCAAATTGTGATACATATGTACAATGGAGTACTATGCAGCCATAAAGATCAATGATGAGTCCATGAAACATATTATAACATGGATGGACTTGGAGGGCATAATGCTAAGTGAAATAAGTTAAGCATATAAGGACAAATACAAATACTGTACAATCTCTCTGTTATAAGAAGACAAGAATAGATATATAGAGAGAGATCAATGTTCATTGGTGGTTACCAGGGAGAAAAGGAGGGAGGGAAAAGTACATTTTAGATCATAGAGACTTGTTATTTT
>NW_004444031.1:5511967-5547383 GCF_000243295.1 Trichechus manatus latirostris
GTGAGCATAGCACAACCAAAGTTAAAACGAGTATTTGACACATACGGATGGGTATAGCGTATTGGTATACTGGTAGGTGCAGGTGTATACATAGGTAAGGACACATAGAAGTATCTATTGGTATGTGTAAATACAAATACGTGGGTGCAGGCACATCTATTCATTGAAGACACAGATAAGGATACTCCACAGATGTAACCGAACACTTTCCAAGATTGGTTTTCTGGGTTTGAAAGCTTAGGACTATATTCTCATGGGACAACTCAGTCAATTGGCATAACATGGCTCACAAAAATCATGATCTGCATCGTAATGAAGTGAGTAGCATCTGAAGTCTTCAAAGCTTGTGAGCAGCCATCTAAGACACAAGTACAGGTCTCTGCCAGGAGCAGAACAGTAAGAGGGTAACCAAATGGTCAGAGAAGAAGCAGGCCTACATGAGGTACAACCTCATCTATCCTGAGACCAGAAGAACTAGTTGGTGCCTGGCTACCACCACTGATTGTTCTGACCAGGGTCACAACAGATGGTCCCAGATAGAATGGGAGAAAAATGTGGAGCAGAGCTCAAATTTTTATTAAAAAAAAAAGCCAGACAAACTGGAACAGTAGAGAATAGAGGACTTGCTGAGACTATTGCCCTGAGAGACTCTTTAAACCTAAAACCAAGCCTGTCCTCTGAGACCAACTTGTAGCAAAATAGCAGAGTGACACACAAAATAAAATATATTACCCATAAGATCAGTGCTGTATTTAAAAATCATCATTATAAGACCAAAAGGTCAACAATTAATTACTCAAAAGCAAAGATGAGAAAATAAGAGGGCAGGGAAACTAGAGTACTGGAAATGCAACAAACAGAATACAATTAAAGAGAGTATGGACATATTGTGATAAATGTAACTAATGTCACTGAACAATTTGTGTGGAAATTGTCAAATGGAACCCTAACTTGCTGTGTCAATTTTCACCAAAAAACTCAATGATTTTTTTTTTTTTTTAAGTGCTTGATATAACCTGGGATTAGAATTCACACTGGAAGAAACTGGCTAAATGTGTCATACAAATATGAAATGCTTATAATTGTATGTTTCTACATTGAAACTCTTGCATCTGTTGGAGTATTCTTCTGATGCCAAGAAACTCAATGAAACAAAAAGTCAATAAACTCTGAAGTTGGAAACCCAACTACAGTATAATCTCTTAAATACTAGGTTGCATTGTTTCTCTTTTCATATTTGGCTTCATATCTCTTGGTCTGGCACAGAATGTTGTGGTTTCTTTTGTGTGATCCATTTATAATTTACATTGGCTTTTGTATACTTTTATTCTTTAGAAAGATTAAAAAATTGAGTGTTTGTTTTGGGTGAGCTTGTTCCAGAAATTTGACTTTGCAGAACATTGGAATCCCTTATGCTGCAGAAAACTGGTTTCTGAAAATTGGGAAGAGCAACTTGAAAAGCCAGAAAGTGAAAAGTGTAACAAGAAGTGCCCATTTCCTTCCTCAATAGAGAAATACGCATTTCCTTGCAGCCCTCACTCAAAGTCAGTACTAAAGTATTTTCCATGGCATAATCAGTTCGTATTTTTAAATTAGAGGGTGGAATGACCTACATATTCTACTTTCATCTTACGTATTCTATTCTCAGAATTAATCTTAATAGAACCACAATTCAGGGTGTAAAAGTCTAAGTAAATATTTATTAAAAAAAACGTTAAAAATACTGGAATTATTTGCAATGTCTGGAAACAGTACACAGAGAAAACAGTTATGTTGTAGTGGGGAGATTTTCTTATTGATAGAAACTCTTCATAGGAAATAATTCTCTTTCAAATCTTCAATTATCAACTATGTGAGATAGTTCAAAAATTTTTCTATGTAACTCAGGGGCCCTGGTGGTACAGTGATTAAGTGCTCAGCTGCTAACCAAAAGGTTGGCAGTTCGAACCCACTCCGAGAGAGAAACATGGAGCAGTCAGCCTGGGAAACTGCATGGGACAGTTCTGCTTTGTCCTATAGGGTCGCTATGAATCGCAATCAACTCAACAGCAGTGGGTGTTTATATGTAACTCAGTGACTCTTCCCACGTTCTAGCTGTGCACCTATAAATCCCCAAAAAAATTCTAAAAAGATTTACCAGCACACTTCACAAAAGTTCAAACTCTAACCTGTGATCTTGTTTTTCCTCCTCTATTTCCCATCTATAAAAGGCAATGTTATCTTCCTATCGATAAGGAGTAAAATCTAAAGATCTTTGGCTCATCCTTTTCTTCATTTCCTGTTTTTTTATCTCTTCACTGTACAACATACATACAAATTCAGTCAGTTATCAAGATTATCAGTTTTCCTTTCAAATGGCCCTTTGCTCTGAGGTTGACTTTATGTTTGGAATAGCCTTGTATGTAGGCCATATTATGTGCATAGAATTCTACCTTTCTATCCACCGCAGTTAGCTTTATAAAGTCTCCCAAAATCTGCCCCCAACTTGATTTCCTAACGTGTTCATGACATTTTGCCTCAGTAAAAGTAAAATCCTTGCCTTTTTAGATTACATCAAAATCTTTTTTTTTCCTAGCCCTTTTTATGTCTTTTTCTCTGCCAGTAATTTTCTTTTCTTCTGCCTGTTGAATGATTGCACATATGTATTTGATCTCCTTTAATGATTTGCTAAAGCCTACATGATACATCACAGTTCTATAGTATTTTAAAAAAATCTAGCCAATTATTTTCAGTTATACTTTATTCTACTGTATTTTTTACTTTCAAAGATGTTTTACACAAAACCATACAAATATACGAGCACAGGCACATAAATATGTGTATGTGTAGAGTTTATTGGAAGTAATTGAGTTCCTAAATTCAAACTGGTAACATTTACTTTTATAAACTTACTCTGTGAGAAGACCGATGAAAACTAATCTGAAATTGATAATTATAGATGACTGGTGTAGTCTGATATTGGTTTTTGATCTATTACTGCTTGTCATTTTTATTAAAGAGCGTTTAGAAATTGATACATTATTTTAAACTGAACTTCATACTTTTTTCAAATTTTCTTTGTGTTTATTTTTTTAAGTTTAAAAGCATTGAACTACATTTTAAAATGAAATTTAAATAAAATAGTGGAATTTTTAGAACAACTCCATGGACCTTTTAGTTTCTCTGGAACTAAAACCCCTGATATCTCTGTTTTAGTCTCATCTGTCTATTGTCTAAACCACCCTCCCTTTTACAAGTTATACTTTCCAGTACAGAGTTGTTTTGTTTTTAGTTCCCTAAAAGAATTGCTCTATTTTGTGCCCCTATGATTATGTTGCTCTCTGCTTGGACAGTCTCTTTCTCTTCTTGTCCATCTGGTGAATTTCTATTAATCACCTAAAACAAAGGTGTCCACTCTGTGTCTCCATTCTAGAAGATGTTAATAATCAGTCTACAGTGATTATAATATCCATCATTTTTGTCAAACTGAATGCTCAAATTTTTATTGTATCTTGTTTGATTTACAACTTCACATCCAGCTTGCCTAACACTAAGAAAAATTTCATTTCCTTTATATAGAAATTTGAGAAACTTACACATTTAATCAAAGGAAGATTCTACAAAATTTGACAGAGAAACTCCTTTCTTGAAGTGTGTGCCACAATGTTTCTCTTAAAATGTGTGTGTGTGTATAATTTGCTTTGGATCAAGTCCATAGAAATAAACTGAATTTTAAGGATGTTAACCCAGAGAGTTATGCTTTTTAAGTTATGCTTTATAACTTAATATTATAAGAAGCATTGCAATTAAAAATAATGATATATTAATCATATGGGTTGGATAAAAGAATACTAGTAATATAACTCTTTCATGAATTGAATATCACTTAATTAGCACTTTGATCATTAGAGAGATGATAATAATGTCCAAATGGATCAGTAGTGGTTGTTATTCCCCTGGATTTCTCTTGATTTCAAATGCTGATATTTTTCAGCTCTTTAGTATTTCAGCCAGTAGAGTGACTGATTTAATTTTGACCATTTGGTTTTGACTACTAGTCAAACAGAATGATTACAGAATGCCAGGTGGGAGTTTCCTGTAGGACTAATTATCTTTTTTTTTTCCATGTACTGATACCTTTAATTAGAATACGATTTCTTGTATTTTTTTTTTTGTTGTTGTTTATGGTTGTAGACTAAATGAAGTTTACATTTCAAGTTAGTCCCCCATACAAAAATTTATACATATATTGTTGTGACCCTAATTGCTCTCCCCATATTGTGACAGCACACTCCTCGTTTCCAGCCCTGATTCTCCATGTCCATTCAGCCAGCTCCTAACCCTCTCTGCCTTCCCATCTCACCTCTGGACAGAAGCTGCCTGTTTAGTCTCTTGTATCTACTTGAGCTAAGAGGCACACTCCTCACGAGTACCACTTTATGACCCCCTGTAGGACTAATTACTTTGATAAATCATTCTTTTCCTTGAATGGATAATCAGAGTATGATAAAATTGTTATATATAAATTTATTAAGTTAAATAAATTGAGTTTGTATATTACTTTTAATCTAAATTTTGACCCTCTAACTGGTATTTATCAAATTGGGAAGTAGGTTGGAAAGATAGAAACATATTATTATGCTTATTGTTGACAATAATTGTTTGTTTCCATAATAGTATAATGTATTTATATTTGATAGTATCTAAAATTTATTGGCTTTTTATTCACTATCTCAAATCTACTACTCTTCATAGTTGAGGAAGCGTAAGACCAGAGTGATCAGTGAGTTTAACTAAAATTATACAACTGTTATGTCACGGAAGATAACAAGAAATCAAACAGCAAAGGAACCCTGAACTAGTTCCTGACAACAAATTCTCTTTTATGGCCACTTAATACTAACAGGGGATGTGCTTGTTTTAGGGATCCATATATGAAAAGATTTCTGCTTTCTTCTAATAGTCCAATTACCTAAAATAAACTCCATTCCTCTTTTTTCCCTTGTTCTTACTGGTGAAGGGACTAAAGGCAAGAGATGTACCAAAACGTTTGGAAATAAGAGGAGATAAGAGAAACAAATTTTAGGGAATGAATCATGGAGGAAATTTTTACACAGCTTGCTATAATTCGCCTACTAAGAATTGGAAAAACCCTGGGCCGAGACTGTGGCAGTGGATATAGTTAAGATGGACGGGTTCAACATACGCTTGGCAAGGATTTTAACAAGAGTTGGGAAATGAGTAGATACTGGGAATGAGGGAGGGTAAGTAGTAGTAGAGGATGGCTGTTTAAGTTACTGTTTTTCAAATTGGGGGTGATAGTAACATTAATGTGCAGTAACGGATAGGGGAAGAAGGAACAGATTATATTTTTGTTGTATAAACTTCCTCTCTTACCACTATTCTCCATTCTCATGAATTACATATTTGCCTATATTTAAGCCTTGATTAGTCTACTTACATTTTTCTTTCTGAGTCAACATTCAGAGTGGTGATCCATTTGCATAGGAAGAGGGAAAGTTTTCAGGGCTAGTCAGCAGAAATAGAATTCTGAACATGAACAAGCCACCAAGACATTACAGAAAGTTGGACAATTTTAAGGGGTGAGGGGAGAGGACCAGAAAATAAGCTCAGACAAGAAAAGTTGGTATTTCATCAAATGCAGTACAGTACTTGAATCCGAATTACAAGCCCTCTACTCCCAGCTTCCCTGGCAACAGGAACTACTTCTTACAGTAGACACCTCAAGATGCGAAACCCACTAGTAAATGCTGTAAACAGTAGTTATATTAGTCTGGTTAGCCTCATCTTGGAATGCTCTGAGGAAGAGCTGAAAAGGATTTCTGTTTCAGACAAAGAATGAAGTAAGGAACAGGAGAAATTTGAGGTATCAATTAGAGCTGTGGGTTTGAGGAAGTGTCTTGGCATTTGGGTTGTGACGGAGTGTTAACTCGTGCGGCAGACTCTGACAGGTTCAGTTTAGAGAATAAGCTCTGTGGTCGCCTAGCCTAGTCATTTCCTCTGTTCAGCTTGTCAGGTTCGTCCTCTGAAAGAAATCATCCACTAAGTAAAGCCAAAATGTCTCACCTCACTTACTCTATGTAAATTGACCGTAAACAGTAGCAATCCGGGCAGTCTGCCCTCCAACCGATGCTTACTCTTAAGGTTAGTAAGTCAAAAAGGGACTCAATATTTGTCCCCACCTTCCATCTCATCCACAGAGCTCCACCTTAAGTCCTCACCTACTTTTTAACTTTTCTACAAAATTCAGTTTTAAAAATATACAATTGATATAAAGGCCACAGAGTGAGACATTTATAAAACTGAAAAAAAAAAAACTACTACTCATTTTTATGAGGTTTCCCTGAATGTCCGTCAAAGAACTACTTTAAACTTTGATAATCTTAACAATAAAAATGACATAGACAATTTAGAATTTAATAAAACTAACAGTTTTCTAGGAACCCTGGTGGCACGATGGTTAAGTGCTCGGCTCCTAACCTAAAGGTCAGCAGTTCAAACCCACCAGCAGAGCCACAAGAGAAAGATGTGGCAATCTACTTCCGTAAAGATTAAAAGCTTTGGAATCCCAATGGGGTGGTTCTTCTCTGTCCAATAGGGCTGCTATGAGTCAGAATTAACTGGACTGCACACAACAAAAAGAGTTCTGTGCAAATCAGAAAAGTTAAAAATTTTAAAACTGTTTACCACAGTCCAGAGAAATACTAACAAATCAGCTGTAATAAGTAGTACTTAATAAAATGAGGATATTTTAAAAACTTTTTTCATTAGTTGACTATTCTATCTGGAGTCCTTTGATCAGAAACTCAAAGTGCTGTAAATTACAAACCATCAAGAACCCTTGACTTTTATGACAGCAGTTTTGTATAATTAAATATATACTTTATGTAATTTTCCATTAAGAAATAAAGTATTTGCAGTTCAACCACGTATATGAGACCAAATGGGCACATCGGCCCAAAAAACAAAGATGAGAAGGCAGGAAGGGACAGGAAAACTGAATGAACGGAAATGGGGAACCCGAGGTCCAGAAGGGGAGAGTGTTGACACATCGTGGGGTGTCATAAAACAATTTGTATATTAATTGTTTAATGAGGAACTAATTTGCTCTGTAAACTTTCACCTAAAGCACAAAATAATAAAATAAAATAAAAACAGACTTACTGGACTGGAAAAAAATAAATAAAAATATTTGGGAGACAATATCACTAACCTTTGTGGGAAAGCAGTTTGTCAAATGATTCACCCCATTTCACTGCCTCTTCAGGGGAGACTCTGTTCAAGAAACAAAATATTTTATAATGGAATGTGCAGTAAGTCTGTTTATGAATCTGTTCTAACATGTGTTATGTTACTGCTCTTTTCAGTCATATTTCAAAGGGTTTCTCCTTTCATTATTATAAAATGAAAGTTGTATTTACATTGGTAGCTTCAAGCACATTAGTCACTTTTTTTGGCATTTTGCATATATATTTATATATTTAATATATATTAATATATTAAAAATATTAAATATTTTCTCATGGGTGTGTGAAATGTTTTAAGGAAAAATTAATTATGTGTTATATCAAAGAGCACAAAAAAAAAATAAGAAGAAATCAGGTCAACTATGTTTTAAAATCCAACAAATAGAACTTAAACTGACAGTATCTTTCAAAGTTTTTTTTTGTGTGTGTGTGTGTGTGTGTGTGTGTGTGTGTTTAATTGCAATTTCCTTGAAGCTCTTACCACAACGTGTTGCAGAAAAAAATTATTTTAGTAGATACAGGAACTTTGATAAAATTTCAAAGGCATAAGAACTATTTTTTAGAGATGATGATAATTTAGAGCTGAAACCATTTTTTCTTAGATATTTTGTTGGTCATATTTCAAATCTGAAAGAATTATATTATTTAGTATTAAGGCTATCATTTTCATTTTGAATAAAAATGACTAAAAATTTCAAATTTATAATTATTTGAATTTTATTTTCTCCTATACATAGGGCATTTTTTCAAACTACCAAAGAGATGAATAACTCTTTCCTACTACAGTATTGAATTGTGAAAACTCTTAAATTAATGAGTATTTCATCAGTTTATAAGGAGTAAAATATATCATTTAACATTGACAGATATATAATTTTAAGAGTACCTTTAAATTTTTATATGATTATTAATTCAAGCTACTAAAGTGGTTTAATTTTATGAAATATTCCTAGTTTCTTGAAATGAAAACTTTAACCTTACTTATATTACTATATAATTTCCAGTAAAATAGAAAGCCTTAATGTTCTTTTCTTTTTTAAAACTTTAATGATAGAGTCATTAAAATCTCCCCACAAAAGAATTATAAGTTATTTACCTTGTATGTTTGGCCAAGTGCCCAGAGGTACTGGAATGAGTCTTTTCATGAAACTCATGTCTCTGAAGGAGGAGACTTAGCCTATTTCTTTTTTCCTTAGCTCTACAATAAAAAGACATCAACTTCAGGACAATTTAAATGACAGTCAAAATCTCTCTGACTACCAAACAAGCTTAGAATTGGTAATCACCTGAACACCTCTATGCTCACACCGAAACACTCAGTCTCACTTGGGTTTTGCCTAGCGAAACCCACTGAAATACTATGTATGTGGACGGATTAGCATAGCATATGTGAAATACATTTCTCTATCTCTCAGTGGCAATAAAATATTTGTGATTGTATTTTGACTAAAGATTTTGTTAGTTCTGTGTGGCTGTAACTGTTATACTTTTTTTGTAATGAAAAAGCACTTTGGATTTAAGTTGTTTATTAATGAAAAGCTCTTTCTTTCCCTACTGCCACCAGATATTTCAAACACCAGTACTAACAAATATTTGACATCAATTATGTTTTAAAAAGTATAAGACCAAAAATGGCTTTACCTGATTTTGGCTTCTTTGCTCGTTTCTTCTTTTCCTAAACCATGCACCAACTTGAAAAAAGGTTTTTCTTTTGATTCGCACATACTTAATTGGGAAAAGAAAACCAACGTTGTTTCCATCTTGTCTCTCTAAAATGAAGAGAGTTCTAATTTATTACGTCCTGGTCTAGTTCACTTGTTAATGTTACTTTATAGTTATACATGGTAAAATAAAAAGCCATCTCAACTCTTTCAGCAATGCTTTAAAAAAAAGTCAAGGGCTGTGTTTCTTGCCGCTGTAGAAATGTAGAACTGAGGAACTGAAGTGCAGTTCAGTCTTGAGTTGTTTAGGGAAGTGATACTACAAATTTGCAAAATGACTCTTGGTCTACAAGATAAAGGCTAGTATTAGCACAGTGCACTTCTCGTTCGTTTGTGCAATCGGAATGATGCTTTAATAGACCCAAATGACACTGTCATTTCCCACAGGAACTGGTTTTAAAAGTGTTTAATGTGTGTAAAATGTGTTAAAACGAGTCGTGGCAAAGTATTACATAAGCCTTTAGGAGCTGTTTTCCCATGTTCTTAAAAAAAAAGGTATTTTTACATTTTTCAAAATTATATTGTGTTAAGTAAATTACATTTATTTAGCATAATACTACCTAACTTTAATTATATTTACATAATACTATGCTGCATTGAAATGAAGAATATAAATCATAAACTTTTATAGTTGAAAAGGACAGTAGAAAGCATTTAATTCAATAATTCTTAAGCAAAGGTCCAGGGAATGATTTTTTAGTTTTTTTTGTACTTTAGATGAAGATTTACAGAACAAACTAGTTTCCCATTAAACAGTTAATACACATATTGTTTTTCGACATTGGTTAACAACCCCATGACATGTCAACACTCTCCCTTCTCGACCTTGGGTTCCCTATTACCAACTTTCAGGTCCCCTCCTGTCTTCTAGTCCTTGCCCCCGGGCTGGTGTGCACCTTTAGTTTTCATTTTGTTTTATGGGCCTGTCTAATCTTTGGCTGAAGGCTGAACCTCAGGAGTGACTTTATTACTGAGCTAAAAGGGTGTCCAGGGACCATACTCTTGGGGTTTCTCCAGTCTCTGTCAGGCCAGTAAGTCTGGTCTTTTTTTGTCAATTAGAATTTTGTTCTACACTTTTTCTCCATCTCTGTCTGGGACCCTCTCTTGTGATCCCTGTCAGAGCAGTCAGTAGTGGTAGCCAGGCACCATCTAGTTGAACTGGACTCAGTCTGGTGGAGGCCGTGGTAGTTGTGGTCCATTAGTCCTTTTGACTAATCTTTCCCTTGTGTCTTTAGTTTTCTTCATTCTCCCTTGCTCCTGAAGGAGTGAGACTAGTGGAATATTTTAGATGGCCACTCACAGCCTTTTAAGACCCCAGATGCTACTCACCAGAGTAGAATGTAGAACATTTTCTTTATAAACTATGTTATGCCAGTTGAGCTACATGCTGCCTGATACCATGATCCCCACTGCACCCATCCCAGCAATTCGGACCCTCAGGGAGTTTGGATGTGCCTATGGAGCTTACGTGACCTTGCCTTGCACAAGTTGTGCTGGCGTCCCCAGTATTGTGTACCGTCTTACCCTTCACCAAAGTTACCATTTATCTATGGTCTATTCAGTGTTTTTCCACCCCCACCCCTCGCTTCCTGGTAACCATCAAAGATTTTCTTTTTACGGGTAAACCTTTTTATGAGTTTTTATAGTAGTGGTTTCACACAATATTTCTTCTTCTGTGATTGACTTATTTCACTCAGCATAATGTCCTCCAGATTCATCCATGTTGTGAGATGCTTCACAGATTCATCATTGTTCTTTATCGTTGCATAGTACTCCATTGTGTGTATGTACCATAGTTTGTTTATCCATTCATCTGTTGATGGGCATGTAGGTTGTTTCGATCTTTTTGCTACTGTGAACAATGCTGCAATGAACATGGGTGTGCATATGTCTATTTGTGTGACGGCTTTTATTTCTCTAGGATATATTCCTAGGAGTGGGATTGCTGGATCATAAGGTATTTCCATTTCTGGCTTTCTAAGGAAGCACCATGTCATTTTCCAAAGTGATTGTACCATTTTGCATTCCCACCAGCAGTGCATAAGAGTTCCAGCCTCCCAGCAGCCTCTCCAACGTTTGTTGTTTTCTATTTTTTTGATTTGTGCCAGTAACGCCGGGATGAGATGATATCTCATTGTGGTTTTGATTTGCATTTCTCTAATGGCTAGTGATCGCTAGCATTTCCTAATGTGTCTATTAGCTGCTTGAATGTCTTTTTTGGTGAAGTGTCTGTTCATTTCCTTTGACCATTTTTTAATTGGATTATTTGTCTTTTTGTTCTAGAGGTGTTGAATTTTCCTGTAGATTTTGAAGATTAGACATTTGTCGGATTTGTAAGGTCCAAAATTTTTTCCCCAGTCTCTAGATTCTCTTTTTACTCTTTTGGTGAAGTCTTTTGATGAGTATAAGTGTTTAATTTTTAGAAGATCCCAGTTATCTAGCTTATCTTCTGGACTTTGTGTGCTGTTAGTTATGGTTTGTATCCTGTTAATGCCGTGTCTTAGGGCCTCTAGCATTGATCCTATTTTTTCTTCTATGATCTTTATAACTTTTGGCTTTATATTTAGGTCTTTGATCCATTTTGAGTTAGTTTTTGTGTATGATGTGAGGGGTCCTGTTTCATTTTTTTTGCAGATGGACATCCAGTTTTGCCAGCACCATTTGTTAAAAAGACTGTCTTTTCCCCATTTGATGGACTTTGGGACCTTGTCAAAGATCAGGCGACCGTAGGTGAATGGATTTACATCTGGGTTCTCAATTCTGTTCCATTGGTCAATGTATCTGTCATTGTACCAGTACCAGGCTGTTTTGACTATCATAGCTGCATAGTAGGTTCTGAGGTCATATAGTGCTAGTCCTCCTACTTTATTCTTCTTCTTCAATAGTGCTTTATTTATCTGGGGCTTCTTCCCTTTCCATATACAGTTAATGATTACCATCTCTTTAAAGAATGTTGTTGGTATTTGGATGGGAATTGCATTGTATTTGTAGATTGCTTTGGGTAGAATTGTTATTTTCACAATGTTGTGTATACCTATCCATAAGCATCCATGGGATGATTTTAGATCTTTGTGAAAACTTTTTACTAGTCTGTGATGAAAATGACCAAAAAAAAAAAAAAAAAGATAATATGAAATTCTTTTTCTTAGAAATACACACACACACACAATTCATTTAAAAGTCTTCTCTTATTTTTAATTTGCCCTTCTGACTCTTTTGTTGTTAAAATGTTCCTTTTAATGAAATATCTTAACTAGAGTTGGAAGTTTGTATGTTTGTTAATTTTATGTCCTTATTCAGAAATAAATGTGACAACTCCAAGTTGATTTAACCCCAACTTCTTTCAGTATTTTATGAAACCCAAAAGGGTGAATAATACTGATCTAGTCTATAACGAACATTTTAAAGAAGCAGACACCAAGGAGCATAGATGTTAACTGAATTCTCACAAAGTCGGAGAGGTCAGTGGGATATCTAGAATTATCAGAGCTTTTGGTCACCAGCAGCATGTACATTAGTCTTTCCAAGAGCCTTTGATCTCTAGTGGTGAATGATTTAACTCACCCAAAGTTGTATATATTAAAGTCCAAGTGATATAAATCCAATAGAAAGTTTATATAATTTTCAGTCTTTGTCAATTATTGATTTATCCAAGAAAATAGTTATCACGGATATCCACTCAGAGCTCTGTCAAAAACCTAAATGCACAGAAAAATGCCAAAAATTAGTGTAACAGAAAATATTTATTGTGAGTAGATATTATTTGAATCAGGTAGTGTCAACCCGAGTATTGGGAAGGTGCTCCAAAGAGGGGACATTGAAAGCAGGTTATATAGATTACTGTTAAATTAATGTCTCAGAAGACAGCATCAAAGTACAGGGTGGGGTTTCAGAGTTCATTGATTACAGAAGCAGAATCACCAAAGAAATGCCATACATCCTAAAACACAGCCTCTAGTCAGTCCCTAAGGAGTCCCTGTGGCACAGTGGTTAAGTGCTCAACTGCTCACAGAAAGGTTGGCAGTTTGAACCCACCACCCACTCCACAGGAGAAAGATGTGACAGTCTGCTTTCATAAAGTTCATAGACTTGGAAACCCTATGAGGCAGTTCTATTCTTTTGTTATGAATCACTGTGAGTTGGAATGGACTTAATGGCAGTGGGTTTGGTTTTGGTTTAGTAGACCATGGAGTTCCTGCTTCTTGAAGCTGGCTGCATGTAGATAATTTTCCAAAAGAACTCAATGCCTAAGGCCAAATAGTCTCTGCTAAGCTGCTTACTAAGCTATTGTTTGACCCGAAGGTGACTCTAGGGAATCTGTTCCTTCAAGGTTCAAAAGGACACCTAAGGGTGGATGGCTTGGGTAGGTCACCCCAATTTCATGAACCCAGAAATCTGGATTTCAGGAGAACAAAAATGATTTTGTCAGCTCAAAATACTTGCTGAATTGAAATAAATTTAGTGTATACAAGAATATTTAGTATATATATACTTGCATGTATATATATACATATATACACATGTATACATAATATACAAATATATATATTTATGCATACACCATTCCTGATTTTGTGACTTTTCCTTTGAATAGATATATATACTTACTTCCTCAACTTGGCTGAAAATCAACTGCTAAAAATATTAGTTAAGTCTTAGTCAGGGTTCTCCAGATAACAGAACCAGTGAAACAGATGTAGGTATGTAGGTAGGTAGCAAGGTAGCTAGGTAGGTGGATAGGTAGGTAGATATTGCTATCAATCTGGCAATCTGAAGATCTGGTGATATGGTGATCTGATTAGATTAGCTATTTTGCTATCTAGCTAAATTAGCTATCTAGATTATAAATAGATATTTTCATGCAACTCTCCCACTCTCTTCTCTGTACTCTCTTCTTGGCAATAGCTAGATAGCTAAAGAGTTAGATTTCCCTAGGAATAGCTGGATTGCTAGATATCTAGCTATAGCAATGAAATGCAGAGTAAAGAGAGAGAGCAAGTTATGTGAAAATATCTCTTTATAATCTTGTCATGGATTGAATTGTGTCCCCCAAAAATATCTGTCAACTCGGCTGGATCAAGATTCCCCATATTGTATGATTGTGTACCATTTTGTAAATCTGACGTGATTTCATTATGTGTTGTAAACTCTATCCCTATGATGAGGTTATATGTGATTTCCTTATGTGTTGTAAACTCTATCACTATGATGAGGTTTACAAGATTAGATAGTGTCTTAATCCAATCTCTTTTAAGATATAAAAGAAAGAAGCGAGCAGAGACACATGGGAACCTCATACCACCAAGAAAGCAGTGCTGGGAGCAGAGCACGTCCTTTGGACCTGAGGTTCCCATGCAGAGACGCTCCCAGACCAAGGGAAGATGGATGACATGGACCTTCCTCCAGAGCCGACAGAGAAAGCATTCCCTTGGAGCTGACACCCTGAATTTGCACTTGTAGCCTACCAGACTGTGAGAGAATAAACTTCTCTTTGTTAAAGCCATCCACTTATGTTATTTCTGTTAGAGCAGCACTAGATGACCAAGACAAATCTGGAGGTAGAACATAACCTACAGAAACTCCTTTTTCAACTGATAGTCTGATTATGTTAGATTACATTATGGAACAGCATCACATCTAGCATTTGACCAAACCACTGGGAACTATAACTTAGACAAACTGATGCATAAAATTAACTATCAAAATATAAAGGACATTCTATGGGAAGCTTAGCTGAAATCAAGTACTGATAATGCCGATTACACTTCCACCATTATGTCACCAAGCATTTATAAGCATTCACTTTGTTTATGTGAGATTTAGTTTTGTAAAGGTGAATGAGGAGAAGGGAGTATTATCAGAGCATGGAGTTCATTTAATATCCTAAAGGAATTAGAAACATATATGCACTGAACTATATTTTCATAAGATTTATTTAAGTTGTATGCAATGTATGCTGCCCAGAAGCTGATAGAACTATGAGAGAGGACTGGTGAAAATTTGGGCACAAGAGAACTACTACAAAGATCTGTGTAAAGGTCTGAAGCAGAACTGAGAAAGAGATGTCTGGATTTACCCTAATAAATGTGAACATGTGAGAGCTGGAGCAGAAGAGGAAGAAAACGGTAGATGCTGCATGATGACTGCAGCTATTAAAAATTTTTTTGGAGGTGGGCACAGTCAATTGTCTTTTAAGGACACATTTTAAATGAGAAAAAAAAAATAGTCTTTTATACCTACTCACATAGATTTCTTCACTTCTTTTTAAAGATCTGAGTTTTCATCTGGTATTTTCCTTTAACCTAAAGATCTTCAACATTATCTGTAGCACAGGTCTGCTGACAATAAGTTTTTTCAGCTTTTGACTTACAGAAAATGTCTTTTTTTCCTATCTTTATTTTGAAAGATATTTGCACTGAATATAATTCTAGGTTGAAAGGTTTTGCTTTTCTTTTTCTTTTAGCACTTTTAAAGATATTATTCTTTTGCCTTCTGTCCTCCATTGTTCCTAATGAGATGTCAGTGATAGTTTGTATTATAGTTCATGAGTTCTAATGTGTCTTTTTCTGCGGATGTTTTTCAGATATTCTCTTTATCGCTAGTTTTAAAAAACTGATTAAGGTATGCATGGTATGGTTTTTATTTCTTCAACTTTCGGGGGGTTTTTTGAACTTTTTGGATCGGTAGGTTTATATCAATTTGTGGTTTTCATCAATGTTGAAAAATTTTAGGCAGTAATAGTTCTCCGTTTTCTTCTTGGTGCTGTTTGTTTGCCCTTTCTCCTTATTCTAAGGCACCAGTTTCAGGAATGATTGACCCCTTGATATTGGCCCACTGGTCGCTTAGGCACTGTTTGTTTTTATTTAGACTTTTTTCCCTCTGTTCCTCAGTTTGGACTGTTTCTATTGCTATGCCTTCAAGTTCATTGACAATTTGTTTTGTAGTGTCTAATTAGCTGTAAAGTTAATCCAGTACATTTTTTACTTCAAAAATTGTATTTTTTAGCTTCAGAGTTCCATTTTTTTATACAGAGAGTCCCCGACTTATGACGAGGTTCCATTCCGAAGACTCCATTAAGTTGGTTACGATGCAAGTTGAATATCTCTCTCTGTCTTTTTTTTTTTTTAGCTTTCATTATTGTTGCCTTTTGTGATCAGTGTCTTTATAAATCTGATCTTTAAACATCTGCAAGTGAACGTCTGAGAATGATAACATCAGCAAGTTAGGCACCACAACATTGTATGTAGTACATGTTACTAATGGATTTTTATATTGAATGCTGGTCACTTTGAATTTCAGGATTTTGTTGACTTTATTTAATGATGAGATGAATATTGATAAGCAGCTACCTGTGTACCAGCTTTGTTTTTCAAGGCTTGTATTTAAGCTTTCTAAGTGTCGGCATAGAATAGCCTTCATCACTAAGGTGTGATGGTTCTGGAATTGCTAATGGATCCCCAGGGTATTAAATAACCTTTCTCCACTCTCAGCTTTAAGAACTTGAAAGTCCCTCTGCCCTGTTTGAGCTCTGGAAATTAACTTATATCTCGTAGTAGCTATCCTTTGCCAGTCCTCATAGAGTTTTAATCCTGCACAGGAACTGTTTGATGTTTGGCCAAATCTCAAAGGGACTTATACAAATTGTAAAAATATCTTGATCTCTTTCTAATTTTAGCCTCCTGGTCTCATGAACTCAGATCTCTATTTTCTCAACTCAGAATGAATACCTTGTTCTATATATGGAGTACCTCTGTAAACATTTCACTCTGTAAATGAAAGTTAAGGGCTTAGAAACAATAACCAATCCAGTAGCCATGAGACCAAGATTGTGGCCTTAAAATATTTCTTCTTACTAAAGAAAACTGGCTTTAATGGAGAAATGGTTGATTCCACGTCTAAGTCAGGAAAAGCATAAGCATGAGCCTGGAACACCTTGTCATTCCAGTTAGCAAGTAAGCTAGTAAAGACTACTGAGTCAAGTCAAGAGGATTCAAGAGCCAATTTGGTGAGGCTTCCACTAACTAAAGAGGAGACAATCTAAAATTCAGTAATAATAATAATTAAACTGGAGTGAAGAGGTCAAATATATCTATACCTATGAGTGCATACTTATATTAAAAAAGAGTTATCTACCCTCATAGGATGATAAGAAAGCAATCCATTAGTATGAAAACTGGTTTATAAAGAGAAAAATGAAGCAGTTATTTTGCCTTTTACTATGAAGTCTACTATGGGTAAACAAATAATAGATGTAAGGGAGTATTTCTTTATAAAAGCATTCTAACTAACAAATAAAAATGGAATGATTGCACTAGAGATCACTACTTTGCAACCCCCAAGAAATGATTAGATATAGGCATTAAGCTTCAGTGGCTACTAAGATCACAGAAAGAAAGACGACCAGACGTTTTGTGCTTCCTATAACCTTACCATACCCCAATTATGGTTTTCCAAATAGACCAAACCTGATTCTGATCCAATCTCTGGACCCAGTTGCCAACTAGCAGGAGCTACAAAAGATAGAGGAATATGTTGAACTGCACTATAAATGTACAATCAACAAGACCTAAACTGTGGGGGTAACTAGAGCCTGGGTTCTTCATCAGATAAATTGCCAGGTAAAGAAAAGGATTTATGAGGCACCTATTAGACTTATAAGTCATATCAAGCTACAGAAAAGGACAAAGGTAAACTATATGACCTAAGAATGCATATCTGGGTGATAAAATTATATAGATAAAGTGATATTATGAAAGTGAGTATAATAGTTACTTAGGAAGGGATAGAAGATTTTGTGATCAGAGCGGGGCACTTAGATGGGGCTTTCAAGTGGCTAGCAAAGTACTATTGCTTAATGTAAGTGGTCATTACAAGAATGTTAGGTTTATACAAATTATTTAAGGCATATATTTGTTTTGTGTAATTTCTAACATCTTTTTTAAAAATTGTTTTACAAAACAATTTTTTAAAAGAAAATGCATAATAAATATCTTCATATTTTGCTGGAAGAGTGTTATGTACTAGATTTAAAAAAAAAAAAAAAAAAGAGAGAGAGAGAGAGAGATTTCCTGTAGTCAGAGGCTAGAATCAGGAAAGAAAATGAAAACACATAAAGAAATGATTGCAACATGTTGCAATCATATATTGGATACAGCAGAGCCCAGAGGAGGGGGTAGTCAGTTTTGCCTAACTAGGCCATGAATGGCTTTTTAGAAGAGATAATGCAATGCTTAAACTGAATATGTAAAGATTAATCTCTGTTACCAAGTCGATAAGGGAATGGAGTAATCTAGAAGGAAGGGGTTTAATAGTATTGTTAACGTATTTTTTTTTTTAAAAGGTAAAAACATGACTTGAAGTTCATCCACAGCTGAGGTCCTATGAGCTATGAATGCAAGTGTTTCAATCACTTTGGATATATTGAATGATTTTACTTTAGAAAGTTATTTTTGTTTGATTAAATTATTGTTGGATATTATAAATTTTGGAAGAACTAGTTTGATGCAGTATTTTCACTATGTTGAAAAATAATCAATTACTATTATTGGGAGCAGTTTTAGGATAGTTGTATAAAGG
The DNA here is from genome assembly GCF_000243295.1 of Trichechus manatus latirostris. Taxonomy (NCBI): domain Eukaryota; kingdom Metazoa; phylum Chordata; class Mammalia; order Sirenia; family Trichechidae; genus Trichechus; species Trichechus manatus. The sequence continues at coordinate 5,530,512 of NW_004444031.1, forward strand.
GAGACTTGATTAGTTTTCTGGTATGTAAGTTTTTTTTTTTTTAAAGTTCCCTTGTCTCATGCAGTTTTTACAGTTCACTCTCAATAGCTAATAAAATATTATGTTGAATTTAACCACTTGGTTGAGATCAGAACATGAATGTTTTCCAGATATTCAAATCCTCAGATTTTCATATATAAGTAGGCAATTAGGCCTTTATCTATGAAGACATATTTGGTTCTGTTGGTTTATATTTCTTGTTTCATCTGCACGGGCAGTTCTATTTTACTTTTATTTCAGATTTTGAATGATATTTGCAGGTAATAATATTAACAGCAGATATGATGAATAGGTCAGGCATTAAAGGCACAGCTATCTCTGGTTAACCTCACATACACTGTATGATTGTATGATAAGTTACCTCCTACCACAACAAATGACTTCCTAAAATGAAAATTTAATGATTTATATACTATCCAAAACTATTTTTATTTCCTTTTCATATCGCAATATATTTTAAATAGTTAGTTGTCAAATTTGAAACATCATGCAATCTATCAATAAGAATTGAAACACTTGCCTTCTTAGCTTATAGAACCTCAGCTGTGGATGAACTTCAACCTACATTTGAGAGAGTCAAGAATGAGAAAGTTAAATGACTTACTCAACATAATTGGCTTACTAAAAGATAATTTTCATAACTCCCAGGCCTTCCCTAAGCTCATCTACAGGCGGGTATTTTGTACAATATTTCTAAATTTGGGTTTATCTAATGTTTTTATCATGATTACAGGGTTACGAGTTTAGGGAAAGAAAATCACAGAAGTGAAGTACCCCTCTCATCATATCACATCAAGGAGTACATGCTATCAACAGGATTTATCACTGCTGATGTTAACCTTGATCACCTGGGTGAGGTATTCCTTGCCAGATTTTTCCGATGAAAAGTTTCTTTTTCTGATCTTTTCATATTCTGGAGCCTTGGTGGTGCAATGGTTAAGAGCTTGGCTGCTAACCAAAAGGTCTGCAGTTCAAATCCACCAGCTGCTCCTTGGAAAACCCATGGGGCAGTTCTACTCTGTCCTATAGAGTCATTATGATTCAGAATCAACTCGACGACAACGGGTTTGGTGTAGGTTTGTTCATACTCTATTTGTGGGAAGCAACTCACTGAGTTTGCCCCACACTCAAGGGGAAGAAGGGCAAAATTAAGCTCCACATCCTAGCGGAGGGAGTATCTACACAAATTATTTCTGATTCTTCTATAAGAAGGATTTATGTCTTCCATTTAATTTATTTAATCAATGATTTATTTTTATCTGAATAGGATTATGTATATTTATTTTATATTTTGGGTTATAATTCAGTACTACATTATTAATTTTGGTGTTTAATTTTTCCATTTTTGGTCATTGGAAGTTCATTCAAATTGGCTCCTTATTGCAAACCTTATTAAGTAAAATGCACTTAATTTCTCACTACTAAACTATAGAAAGAAAAAAAATTGTTAGATATCAAAAAATCCTGCAAAGAAAGTTTCAAATAACTGTGATGGTTTTTGCTGATAAAAAAATAGCTTTAGGAGAAAATTATACAATTTTCAATGCACTTTAAAAGTAGATAAAATAACATAATGCATAAACTTATTATCCTGTTTTTAAATTAGTAAAGTCTTGTTAAGCTTTTTTTATTTACTCTTTTTATATTTTTTTTTTATTTGATGAAGTTTTTTAAACCAAATCTCAGACACTGATATTTTCCTTCTAAATATTTTGTATGCATCTGTAAATGGTATTTTATTATGTAGCCACAAAGCCATTATCACACTTAAAAAATGCCTTAATATCCTTATACCCAATCCATATTCACATTTATTTGATTGTCTTAAATTATTTCTTTTTTGCTAACACCACTCTTTATTTTTTAATTTTAGTAAGATATATATATATATATATATAACCCGTTGCTGTCAATTTCATTCCATCTCATGGCAACTCTATAGGATAGAGTAGAACTACCCTAGAGGGTTTCCAAGGAGTGCCTGGTAGATTCAAATCGCTGACGTTTTTGTTAGCAGCCATAGCTCCTAACCACTCCACCACCAGGGTTTCCATATATATATATACACACAAACCCTACAACCCCCTTCTCAACTTTTCTTCATGTCATTGATCAACTAGGTCACATATGGAGTTGTGTCTATTATCTGTATTTCTTGTAAACTAAAAATTAGAACCAAAGATTTGATTGCATCCAGTTTCAATAGATAAGAATACTTCATAGATGGTGTGCACCTCATAGTGCATCACACCAGGAAGAACATAATGACTGGAGACCCTGAGATAGTTCAATGGATTCTGGCGGTAGCAGATTGATATCTCCATTGTAACATTGTATTTTTTCCCCAGAGATTAGCTTCTGATGCTTTGGTGCCATGTGAATATCCAGTTTTCCATCAACTATTCACCCAATGTTAATATTGATGATCATTGCCCAAATCTATTACTTAATTACTAGTTGCAAAATAATGATTTTCTAATTCTATAATTACTTTCACTTATTTTATGTGGAATTTTTCTGTAAAGAAGAACTTTCCCTCATTGACTAAGACTTGTGGTTACTCTGAAATACAATTTATATAGGACTAGACAAATGCCTAATTTGTTCCCTATAATTATCAACTTTTAATGGTAATGAATTGGTCCCCTAACACCCATGATACTTTGTCTGTATTTGCTTTTAATTGTTCTCTCTTTTTGAGTATCGTTATGAATTCATGAGCTTTTAAATGTTGAATATATTAGATACCAGTTTCAGTTATTTTTGTTCCTGATGCCCAGATTGTCTCATCTTTGGCCTGTGATAGGAGCAACTTCAAACTGGTCCCTGTATCTTTATGTGCCAAATCCACTAGTTATTTTTGTTTTGTTTTTTTAATGCTTCCTTGTTTTCTGGCACAACTAGATGTCTCATGTTCATCTGTACATTTCCTTCCCCAGTGAGCCCTAATGCATTTTATTTGGGAATGGTGTTTAGAATCCAAAATGAGGGCACTGTGTACTGCAAGGTTGTCATTGCTTCTAGAGTAAATACATGGTTTGAAAATAAATAAAAATACGTTCATACTTCTTTAATTTTATGACATTTTTTCTTACACTGGAAATTTTGCTTCCTAAAAACTTTGTTATGTCTTTCAATATACATAAAATAGTTTAGAAGTTGTTGTAACAATATTACCCTTAAAATAAGGCTGCTGAATAACATTTAAATTTTTATTGCAATTCTTTTTGTTCTTAAAGTATATTCCACTATGAAGGTATATTCAAAATATGGTGTTTTAATTTTTCCCCATGATTTTATGTGACTTAGTATGAGTTAAAAGTATATTAAAAGATGTTTATTAGGGAAATATTGCTTTCATCCCTGTCACTTTCCTCTTCCTCTTCCTCTCCATATGGACATATATATATGTTTACATATATAATATATATAATAAATATATATTTTTATTATTTTTTGGTTTATTTTTCCAGTGTTTCTTTTTTGTAATTATAAACATATATAAAGTTCTCCCACCTTACAATACAAAATGTTCTGTAAGCATAATATGTCATAAACTTTGTTCTTCATCTTGTTACTTTTATTTAATAAGTATATATATGTGATCATCACTATCAAAACATACCAGTAAAGAACCAGTTCTCAAGTTGATTACAACTCATGGAAACCCCAAGTGTATTCTTTTTCCACTACATTGTGTGGGTATTTCATAGTTGATTATTATTTGGGTTGCTTACAATCATTTGTTATTACATTAAGATTGCAGTAAATAGCCCTATGCTTGTGTCATTTCATTTTAATACCTTTGGATTTTGAGGCTATAAGTGGGACTGCTGAAATCAAATGATAAATACATGGGTATTTGTCCTGATATTGAAAATTCCCCTTTTTAGGGGTATACCATTTTGTGTTCTCACCAATAATGGAGAAAACTCCCTGTTACCTCACAGCTTCACCAACAAATTGCATTGTTGTGCTTTTGATTTTTACCACGTAATATATGTGAAGTGGTCCCTCATTTTTTTGTCTTGTCTTGTACGTAGATTGATTTTGTTGTTTTTAAATTAACTTTTTATTTATTTTGAAATTATTATAAGCATACAGAAAAGTCACAAAAATAGTAAAGTTAGTTTATATGTGTACTTCACCTAGCATCTCCTAAAGTTAATACCTTACATTATCATGGTAATATTATCCATATAAAGAAACTAACATTGGTACAATAATACTCACTGTAGACTTTACTCAGATTTCACCAGTTTTCCCATTTATAGCCCTCAATGTTTGCTTAATTTACTCTCCTGACTGAGGCTGAAGATAGTTTCATATATGTAAAGCCCACTTGCATTTCTTATTATGTGAAGTATTTTTCATATCTTTTGCCCATCTTTGCTCAGATTTTTGTCTTTCTCTTTTTGATTTTTAGGAACTCTTTAAATATTAGAGCTGTTAGTGCTTTCTATGAGTTCTGTGTTTTATATGTCCCAGAGTTGCTCTTTTGGCTTTTGCTTATGTGTTTCCCGTTTATGTTTCAATACGATTCTGCTTTTATTTTAATATAGTCAAATTTATCTAACGCTTTAATTTATTATACTGGATTTTGCATCATATTTAGGGGGATAGCTATCCCTGCCTAGATTGAATGAAATTTACCCACGGTTCCTATTAGCTCTTATATGGTTTAATTTTTAATATTAAAATCTTTGGGCCATTTGGAATTTATCCTCTTGTGAATAACAAGGTAAGGATCTAGTTCTTTTGTTTGTTTGTTTGTTTTTAATACTATCCATTTGTACCAGAATAATTGATTTTAAAATACCATCTTTTCCTGACTGATTTGAAATGCTACTTTTCTTAGATATTAAATTTCTATATTTATTTGAGTATTTCTAATCTTTCTATTTTGTTGCATTGATCTATCAAAAAATGCGGCAATCACATTTTTTAGACTGTGGATATTTTATCATATGTTAAATATTTCACAGACTCAGTGTTCTTCCCTTTGTGTCATAGTTTTTGGCAAGATTCCTGTTTTTTCTTTTTCTGTGCCAATGTTTTAATCAATTTGTCTGACAGTGGGTTGGTGGGTGGGGGGTGAGATGTTTGTATCTTTACTGAAATTTCATTAATATTGTGTCTAATTTTTTAATTAAAATTAAAGTCTTATGTGTATTTCAGAGGTGTTTTAAAGTTTTGTTTTGCATGAGTTTTACATATTTCTGTTATTTTATGTTATGCTTAAAGAAGTGAAAATAAGGATCTACTATATTTTTCTTGCAAATCCTCTTAAAAGCGACTGTTGAAGTTATATCATAGTTATATTGTGCGTGTAGATATTGTAAATAATAAATAAATTGTTACTTCTGGTTTCAGACCCAAGATAGCTTTTTTTGGTTGATGTTTTTACATTTCCTTTGGGGTCTTAATTGAACATGCTGAACATGCTGACATTTATCAGTGATTACCTGTGACGCTAAGTTTCCTTTTGTGATGAGTATCTGATTATTCTTGGAGAATGTGAAAGAAATGGTCTTTGAGAAACACTTTTATGAAGATCTTCTTTGGACATAGTTTTATTCTGTTCTTTGAACCTTGCAACTTTCACACCCACCATCTTTAAGCAATATTCAACAAAGTTTTGTTTGTTCATTTGCATTTTAGAAAAGTTAGAGTGTAGAAGGCTAAAATAAGGTATAATAATAATGGCAAAATTGAGAAGAAAACTAGTAAAAACAACATACCTCTCTCTGTGTTTGTGTGTGTATATAGAGAGAAACTCTCTTCAGAAATGCCTCAATTTATTGCTTATGAGTGTATTGTTAATGAAGACAGGAGACCCTCAAATTCCAGGTGACCTGGTTTTATCTTTAGAACTGAAATAAAACAAAAAATAAATGATAATTTTGTGTTTTAAACAGTTTTTCATAACTTTGTATTTAAATATAGCTCACATGAAGTTCATAAACAATGATTTAAATACTAAAATTTGACATTTTTCTTCCGACTTAGTCCAAGAAATTGAGAGAAATAGTATTTCAAGTGATATTCTTGTTCAGCTTACTTGGAAGTTAGATATAAATTTTGAGCAATGATTGTTCATAGAGCTTTTCAAGATTTGGATAAAATATTCCTTAAGGACCCCCAATTATTTTTGCTCCTATTCTCTGTCCATCAAACAAACTCAGACTTTGCCACTGACAATGATGTGCTTTTGCCATCAGACACCGGGGAGACAAGACCCTCCTTTTTAACCTATAAATGGGAATTCTGGTTATTTATCAGTCTTTTCGAGTACAGGTGCCAGTCTTCCAGAGCCTAATTGACTCATACTATGCTGTCACAATGGGGTTCCTGACAAAATGAGTAGCAGATCCAGTACTGAAGTTATCCTGCCACCTTGAGAGGCTCTGTGCAAGTTATAGCTCACCCCTCTATTTGGTCTCTCTTTTGATTAAAAAAGGGGGGGTGTTCCTTTTTTATCCATTGATTGATCATTAATCTACCAAGACAGACAAACTTAAAGGTAAATCAAATGAGCGAGCCTTTTACCCTTGATTATATGAGGTACTTTTAATAACAAATGTATGGTTACTTAGACCTTCTACAGCTTTCCCCAGTATGAATTCATAATTTCCTGTCTAACTTCACCCCTCCCCACATAGATTTCTTCTCCACAAAATAGTCCTAAAATCCCCCAAGAATTGCTCGCATTTCCCCATGAGTCACGTGCTCTCATTAGTTGCCTGCCCACCTCTGAGAAGCAGTGCTTGATGACCAAGTTGAAGGTGGTCCTGCAATGTCTGACTGAGTCCTCTGGTCCGGAGCTTGGCTCACCACCATCAACTTGATGCACTGTTACAGATATCTGCCTCATTCTTCCTGGCTAAAATATTCTCTTTTGAGGAGAAGCACAACATTTCATATCATATTATGCTTAGCAACACAACAAAACTCATTATGTTTCATCACTTCTGTAGGGAGAGAAGGCTTAACTAATTCATTGATATTTCAATTGAATTCATGCTATGTTCATAAAAATTTACACATTTATCAAATGCATACACCTTAGCATACTATATTAATTTCCTATTGCTGCTGTAACAGATTACCACAAACTCAGTGGCTTAAAAGAGCACAAAGTTATGCTTTTACAGTTCTGAAGACCCAGTTCCAGTACGGGTCTCATGGAGCTAAAATTAAGGTGTCAGCAGGGCTGAGTTCCTTTATGAAGACTCTAGGAGAGAATCAATTTTCTTGCCTTTTCAGCTTTCTAGATGCTGCCCACATTCCCTGGCTCATGGTTCCCTTCCTGCTTCAAAGCCTGTGATGACTGGTTGAATCTTTCTCCCAATGCTTCACTCTGACATTGACTCTTCTGTCTCCTTCTTCCACATTTAAGGAGCCTTTTGGTTAAGTTGGAGCATCCAGATAATCCAGCCTAACTCCTTATTTTAAACTCAGCTGATTAGCAACCTTAATTCCATCTCTTACCTTGATTTCGCTTTGTCATGTAACGTAGATTATTCTCAGGTCCCAGAGATTAGAACATGGATATCTTTGGAGGGCCATTAATCTGCCCACCACACATATGTTCATAACAAGTAAAGTCCAGTGAACAGACTTTCCTGGAAGTCATCCTGTTAGTTCAGAGTTTTGTTCAATGACAATGTTTTGTGTCAAAGGTAGGAATGAATGATTTTGAGTCCACATATACTTTGTTGTTCAGTTTTCTGCTATAGTCTCTAACTGATGCTTAATTATTAGAGCTTAGATCTCTAATAAAAATGTAAATGTGAAAAGGAGATTTTTTTCCTCCACAATCCTTACCTTTCCTTCCTTCACCACTCCTGGTGGAGTCCTGGTGGTGCAGTGGTTAAGAACTCAGCTGCTAACTAAAAAGTTGGTAGTTTGGCTCTACCAGCCACTCCTTGGAAACCCTATCAGGCAATTCTACTTGTCTTATATGGTTGCCATGATTCAAAATCAACTCAATGGCAACGAGTTCACTCCTGGTGGAAAACAACTCTTTTAATATAATGATATATTAAAGTTATTCTCTGAATCACAGTCAAAAAGAATAATAGACTGAAATAGAAATATAGTCTGAAATAGAAAATACCAATAAATTTGCCAGTCAGTGGCAAGACTTGCAGACCAGTGTTTCCTGATTATTTTGAGTATGAAGATCTTTTTATGATATCAGAATAATCTCACACACTACTAGTTGTGATACTTGCAGATCTGTTGATTGAGAAATATACTGTGACAAAAACTCCCACCATTTTACCAATGCTTTAAATAAGTGTATCTGTTCTTCATCGTGATACATGCATATGTTTCAGATAACATAACTAAACGTATGTTTGATGCTACTTACTCATTTTATACATGGCTTTGTACACATAGACATTCAGATTCACAGGCCTGTAGCAGTAACTCTGAACTTTAGATACCCAGACTCTAAACCACTATTTAAAAAAAAATAATGAATAAAAACTCTAAAATAGATCTTCCCAAACCCTATCAATAACAAAAAAATTTAGTTCAGACATTTCAGAGCACCTCAAAATACAATTACTTCATTTTTGATACTCAAATAGCAAAAGCAAGAACCTTAAGTGGAAGAATTTTAAAATACTAAAGCATAAATGTGCCAAGTAAATTTATTTTTTATCCTTGTTACTAGTAGTTGTCTAGCATAAAATAAAAATATAATTTAATATTAATTTACAAAATTAAAACAAGATCATTAAATAATTGTCGATAATTTAGCCCACAGACTATCAGAATAAATTCTTAAAAACTACTGAGCCAAATGTATATTCAAATCTTATTACTGATTTAAGCCCTCAAGAAATAGGAAGCCCACTTATGAAAAGCCTGAGTTTTATCCAAGTGAAGGGTATTTTGTAAGCATTTGTAATAATATTAAATTCTCTACCTAAAGCCTGAAGCACATTGTTTCATCAAGTAGTTCTCTGTGCTGAAGAGATTGTTGGTTTATAGAGACATAATTAGAAAAATAACTTTTAGAAAAATAAAAAGAATACATTTTACAGGATACATAAACTCACAATTATCAATGAGCACATATTGTGCTTTCTGTATTACAACAACATTTCATTTGATTTCCCTTTAACTTCTACTTGCCATTTTTTGGTAAAATGATTAGTTACTAGAATATTAGAAAAAAAATAAGGAAGTTATATTTTTAGATAATTATGACTTAAAAAAATTCCCTGTTTGCTGGTTGAGGTTTACTTAGAACAGAAGAATGTAGAGAATAAATCATGTAACTATACTAGTGGCTTAAATGAGACTGTAGAAAATTTAAGTTGGTAAAAATTAAAGGTTAATATTCAATTATATGTTTTGGCTAACACAATGAATCTCTTTACTGTCTCTCACTTATTTTATTTAAATAATAACATTAGGAGTTTTATTTGTTAGTTTAAATTTGATCTAGGACTGCCAAGATTTTTAAGTAGTTCCCCAAGTTTACTCAGATGATACATTTAAAGTTGTTTTTAATTAAATATATCTTGGATGTGTACTACAGGCTCTTCTGATCAGATGACTGTGGTATGATTTTATTTTAAAATAACTCTTCATCTGGATTTAAAATATCTTGAGTTTACCAATGCAGAAATGACATTAACAATTTATAATGCCATGATAGTTCAAATTTTCTCAAATCTGATGGAGAAAGAAGATTATATATGAGAAAGATACTAGCATATTTCCATTGCTAAGGACTATCTGGATACAGAACACTTACAGATTAATCTGCATAAATTTTAGTTTATGTGCCTATTATAGCTGCTGTCGACAGGAAACAGGATGAGCACAGTGTGAAACATGGCTTGCAGCGCCACTGGAGGCTTGTTCTCTGAAATTTACCAAGTCTACTGCCATTAACAGCAAGTGCATCAGTAGCCTAACATTTTGGTTTTATTTCCATAGGCTAACAATATATGGAGAAGTGACCATTTATCATTTATCACTGTTCATGAATAGTCATTAACTCTTTTCTCAAAAGAGTATTAATCTTTAAAAATAAGTAAAACTTAATCACAACATATTTTTTCATGTGTTGTTAAATAAATTTGTTCATTAAGTTTTCGGTACACAAGGAAATCTACATAATTAACTTACAAATCAAATGGAATTCAGGAATGCTGTCATGAAAATATTGCCGTACCAGAGCGTTTATAAATAATATCATATGATTTGAGGGAGAATTTTGGTTGGTGCTTTTGAAAACTAGTAGAGATACGGAACAGGGGCCAGCCAAGGTTTCATCCTAAAATTTCCACCCAAATAAGAAACCATGTTTTAGATTAGTTAGATGTAACTGTTTGAGATTTCATTCAACCCAGAGAATCAAAATGTGTAGCTGTAAAGAAATAAATTCCAGACTCCGCCTGCCCTGGCTTCATGAGTTTGCTAGCTGTGTGACCTACAGGTCCCTTAGCCTCACTCTGTTTTAAGTTTCTTCATTTTTTTTAACTGATGATAACAGTACTTACCTCAAAGGGTAATCATGAGGATTAAATGAGTTAATATAAGTGAATCACTAAAAATGTTTCCTGACATTTTAAGTGCTTTAAAAAAAATTAACTAATTTATTATTTAAAAAAAAACAAAAAACATTGCTGTTGAGTCAATTCCAACTCATAGCGACCTTAAAGGACAGAGTAGAACTGCCCCACAGTGTTTCCAAGGGGCAGCTGGTGGATTCGAACTGCCGACCTTTTGGTTAGCAGCCAAATGCTTAACCACTGCATCACCAGGCCTCCCAATTTATTATAAGTGCCTACTATATACCAGTATATAGTATATACCTAGTATATACCAGGCACTGTACTGTCCTGGGATATCAAAAGAGAAGAAATTCTGGCCCCAGTTCTCACACAAGACTTATAATGCAGTATGGGAGAATTGGTGTAACATAGATCATCTGAACATAATGCGATAAGAATTCTAAAATTCATTCCAGGTGCTATGGAAGAAGCTTGATTATGTTTGGGGTTTAAGAAAAAGATCCCTGGAACAGAATATCTGAGCTGCTTCTTGAAGGTAAGGAGATATCCAAGAGAGGAAGCTGGGCGAGAACAATTTCAGTTAGAAAACAGCATGAGAAAAGACATGAAGTAATATGATAAATACGAGGAACTTTCAGCAATTCCATATCACAAAGTTTAACCACAGTGGCCTATTTCTCTGGTTGCCCCCATTTTGTTTTGTTTTATTTTTTAAAGAAATAAAATGCTTTTACATTGGTCATAAACATTCTAGCTGAACACAATGTCTGCTGCTCCTTTTATGCTAAATTTAAGCAAACCCAGGAACAAGAACATGGGGACAAACACTTTACTTGAGAGGCGATTCCAGGAAACACAAGTGAAAATGTGCTAAAAAAGAAATAGTAAAGAAGAAAAACAAATAGATGGGGGTTAATCAATGAGTTTCCATTTTGGGCAACTGGGGCTCAGTCCTACAAATGATGTAGGACATACTTCCGAATTGTTCCACAGGAAGATGGAGAAGCTGGAACAATTATTCACCAACTTTCACCTGCTTCACCACCTCCTTTGGTTGAGGGTTACATCCTGAAGCAATAGCTTCTCTGAACTTCGGTTGCGCCTGCCCTTACCCAGAAAGCTTTCAGGGGACTGGAAAAGCTCCCATATATAGAGAGAGATGCAGGTATTTAGGGTTGAGTGCTATTAGCTGGCAAGAAACTATTTCTGTAGCTGCAGGTGAACTCAGAGGTTTTCTGAGAAGTTAGGAGCCAGTTGTGTGCACACATTTAGGTGAGCTGTCAGGCCTTCAAAGATATTTGTGTCTGTGGCCTCTGGTATGAAGAATGAGGCAGGAGCTGACTGGAGACAGGAAATGTGCATGGAAAAATAGGAAGGGGTGAGATCATTGAGTATCTTGCAGAGCATACAATGTTTGGAATTTATCTGTATCCTGAAGAAAGGCCTTTAAAATGGTTTTAATAGAAAGTAAAATACTCCAGTTTGCATTTTGTATCATTTTCTTAGATTGTAACCATCATCCTTAACTGTAAAATAACATAAATTTAACTATTTTTTTAAAAATGGATCTTGGCCTGCACATGAAAATCTAGCATTTAGCAAAAGAGAAAATAATTATATTCTGTATTTTTTTTTTTTTTTTTTTTTTTCAAAATAAACTTACCTGTGAACATTTTTAAATGGTGAAAAGATAAAAAAGATTAAAAAAAAAAAAAAAAAAGAGAAGCAAATCATAGTATTTTTTAAAGCCTGGAGTATAATTTACATATTACAGAATTTTACCAGTCTTGATCATGACATCACATACTGGATAAAAACTCAAGAATATATTGCCTTTTTTAAAGAATGAGTGCTTTTAGGGATATGTGTTACACTCAGGGGTGGATTATCAAATAAGCAAGGTAACACAGTGCTTACTTTGCTTCCTAGATCATCTGCAGTGAACAATTTCACATTTTTTTTCACACATCAAAGATTCTGCTTCTAGGTATGGCTGGCATCTCTCTCTCTCCCAACCGCAGCAGCACCTTCCTGCAGAATCAAAACGTCTTTTTAAATTTACAGTCCCTGACAGACAAATGACCCAGTAATCAAGGTAAGCACAGGCTTATTTGTGCTTACTTACTAATCTGTAGTGAATAATTTCACTGCAGATGTGGTGAAACTCATGTGAGATTGTTCACTACCGATGGTCTCTTAAGGAAGGTAAGCACTCTGCTTACCTTGCTTATTGGATAATCTGCCCCTGCTTACACTTAATACTTGATGAATGCAAGCAATCTGCCCTTTTATTTTTATTGTAAACCATATGCTATTTGGGCACAAACATTAGGATCAGTTTGATAATATTCATTCTGCGTGTATTCATATTTGTCTCCAGTCAGTGGAGACACTCCAGAGAAATGAGTGAGAGATAAAACAAAAATTACTTATTTCTAAGCAGTGTGGTTTTATTTGAAGAATTTAATATAATTTTATGTCAACAATTTTGTAGAGTAGATGAAGGAGTAATTGTTTTGAAAATTATTTTTAAACAAGGAGTTGTAATTTGTAAGGATTTTGATTGTTATTTTTACTCAGTATTTTGATATTCTCTTGACAACCCCTTTAATAATGCTATTTTCTGATTGTTTCAAAAAGTTCGCTTACTGCTTTTCTGATCTTAAATGCAAATCCTTTGACAGCAGAAGATATCATGCTCTCTGTGTTTCTCACTGGCATTTTTTAACATGCACATTAACAACACTGAGTAATTTATCGCAGGAAGGGTAATTTAAAGGGAATTTATACATAAATCAATCAGAGTCAGGCTGAATGTGTTTATTAAAATATATTTAGTTATATCAGACCAGTTATATAGTTTGTTTGTATTACATTAAAGATCTAAAATAGTTACTGTTTACTTTCTGAAAAAATATTATTTCACTTAAATGTATGTGTATATTGTGTATGTATGTATCTTGAAGTATGTGTTAATATCTATGTTGTGTGTCTATTACAGAAAAAGACACGTTTTGATTACATTAGTGGCTACTTGAACTTTTGTTATTTCTTAATTTGTTTAAATTTTAAGTCAATATTATTCTATTGATTAATTGTTGAGAGCCGAGTAAATACTAGACTTTCAGAAAAGATGTGTACTTCCTAAATTCCCACAATGTGAATAAAGAAGATGCTATGTGAGTCTGCCAACTTACCAGTGACACTAATATTGTTGAGGTATAAAATGAAGAGCTCCAAAATGTTGGAACCCAAGGGGCTTGGCATGGTCCCTGATGTCGGTTGCATGGGAAGGAAAAGGAACTTCCTTATAAAGATTCTTCTTTTAATCTCAAGACAATTAACCACACAGCCAAAGTTCAAACATAGTTCTCTTAGCAAAGGAATATAAAGTCCTCTGTCACAGAAACAGCACAGCAGCACAAATCCACATAGTAATGGTGATGAGTTGTGTGACATTAAAAGTTTAGTTTCATTAAACTATAACATTTCCCAGGCACGCACTTTATGATCTGAACCACGTTGTCCCGATGGCAAATAAAAGCATACTGATGACCTACTTTAAACTGTTCAAGTAATTTTTTAAACAATATGACCATCTTTTCTTCGTCATTTTTAGATAAATTAAAAATTCCTGTGAAAGAGAATTATTTTATAATATAGTCCTTCATATAGACACACTCAGATTCAAAGGGGAAATTGTGCGACCAATAATTCTTTTCTATTACCTTTCCTTTTGATCCATTTAGGTTGTCTTCATCAAGAAGATAGAGACCTTATTGCCTTTGGTCTAACATTCTTACGTAGGTAATTTATACTTTTAGTGGCAAGTTGGGACCCTGTTAAGATTTAGCTAGTGTGGAGCATGTGTCTACTTTCAATCAGATCAATATTTATAGAACTTGCTTTGATCATTCTTCCTACAGGAAAACCAACTAAACCCCTCTGAAGCGTCCATTTATCCATTAAATGTTCAAGATGTGTCATTCATACCAATTAATTGATTATATAAAATACACTCTATATTTATATTTGCATCTTTATTTATACACTTGTTTTTTCAGGATTCCTGATCCTGATTTTTTCAGGATTATCCTTTTCTCAGAGCAGGGAACTATTGCAGAATCTTCTAGCCAGGCACAACCAAGCTGGGAGAGCAGGAGGGCATATCTGGGGTGGTATAAAAAAGGAAAAAGGGATTCTTAGCATATTAGCATGCCAAAGTTAATGTTAAATGGTAGACAATCTTAGTATGATAAGGTATGTTTGCCTTGTAGTTGCTCCATTTTAATTTTGGACTGCAAAGATTTTTTTTATTCCTTCTGTCATCTGGAATTCTTAAAGACTTCTCCATCCTCCTAGCGCCTGATGGGACTAACTGACCAAGGCCAGAGGCTGAGAAAAATAACAAGTCAGATCCTGGGGGAAGGTTGAAGCAGATAAGCAATCTAAGGTATTCTGAGGGAAGTAAAGAGAGGGGCATTCTGTGTTCTTCCTTATGCCAGTAGAGTACACTGAGTATGAGTTGATGGGCAAATATTTATACATATGACAATATGTGTACATTATCTTATTGAATAAAAGTAAATAGAGATCAAGAAAAAGAAACAGCATCTGTTGTGCATCTACAATATGCCAATCATTTTGCATATGTTTTCACATTTATTCTTCAAAACAACTTTGAAAGAAAGCACTATAATTAGCCCCAGTTTGCAGATAAGAAAAGGACTGCTGAGAAAGGCCACATAACTTGCTCTGAGTCAGCTAATAAGTAAAGGAGTCAGGATTCTCACACTAATCTCTCTAGCTCAACCAATTTCTTGAATTAAAAATTCTTTAAACAAACAAAAAACCATTTTTGTAGAGAAACTTAAACTTACCATTTTTTCTTGTGTTATAAATGTTATTTTCCTAAAGGCAATAATTTTAATTTTCTTTCTTTTCCCCAAATCCCACTTCATTCAAATCTACTTCATTTGTACTGATGAAATTGCCAATAAAATTTTGCTAGATTAGCATGTTTAAATGCAAGTTAAATGACTTGGAATTAAGAGATATTCATGAACGTTTCCTGAGGTATTTTAAAATTGTATTAATTTTCAGTTCTTTATAGATTTGTGAGAAATTTACCCAGTTATGCTCTGTTTTCATCAGGAAAACAAGATCTCTTCTCTCTGACCATGTCACATTTTAAAAAAAAAAAAAAAATCCTTCTCTTTAAAAATGGCATTGTCAGCCCAGGTCTTGCCCTTCCAGAAAATTTGTTAAAAAAAAAAAAAAAAAAAGCTGAAGCAGCAGCAACAATACTTGGGTAAATCCTATATGTAATGAAAGTATAAAATTTTTCATTTGCTTCTTATCACTCTCATAAGATCCATGGGCTACATATAATAGCCAGCTTCTGACACTCACAAATCCCAACATGCATGCAGTCATGCTCAAATAACCCATCCAATTGTAACAATTCAACTTTATTTCCTGATTTTTCTTACTTTAATCCTTTGTCAAAGAATTCTTTTGTAACAGGAAATAATTGAAGCAATCTTCAGAACACCTTTGAAGTTAATCATAAATGTAAGCACACACTTAATACCCTTCCATATACAAATCTTAGAGCAAGGATATTTACTTTACCAAATGGTCCTAGAGTAAAACTCTAAGGCTCTGTTAAAGTGAAACAAAGAGATTTATTGAAAGCATAAGGAACATTTGAATGGGAAGACATTAGCCCCCACAAAGTGAGAACAAAGAAATCCAAGGGGAAGCTGCTTTGCAGGGAAGTTAGAGGGTGGAATCAGGAAACTCCCAGCAAGATTCTGATTGGTTGACCTGCCTGGGCTTGCCTGGACTTTCCTGGGCCTGCCCAGACTTTCCTGGGCTTGCTTGGACTTGCCTAGACATAACCACATTCTGGTAAAGCTTGGTTTCTCAGACCCTACCTGTGCTTGCTTGGACTTGTCTAAACATAGCCTGGGCTTGCCTGGACTTGTTTAAGCATAACCACATTGTCTGTTCAGCAAACTGTTGAAATTATTACAAGGGTTATAGCTTTAAAGCAGAAAAGGAATGGAAAACAAAATGGAGTCAGACCTACTCCTAGGCCAGACACCCTAGATGTACCAGGCACCTCTGTTCTGGAGCTCTTATTTATTCCCTCCTTTTGATCAATAATTTTTTTTTTTTTAATATTTTATTGTACTTCAGGTGAAGGCTTAGAGAACAGATAGTTTCTCATGTAACAGTAACACACATGCTGTTTTATGACATTGGTTAACAACCCCACAACATT
>NW_004444031.1:5555891-5562318 GCF_000243295.1 Trichechus manatus latirostris
ATGTTCTAGGGTTTCAGGATTGTTGATTCTCTGTTTGGCTTAGTTTTTCGGATCTTTGTTGTGGAGGGACGGCGTGGTGCTTCTGCCTAGAGCGCCGTCTTGCCGGAGTCTCCTCTGATCAAGAATTTTTGAGAAATTCTTTGATCACATTATCAATTGCCATTTTTAGGAGAGTACTTTTTTCTGCATGGACTTGGATTCATATTTCTCAGTAGGACAGCACTATTAATTTCTGTCTTTCAGAGGTTCTTATATATGGCTGCCTACTATAGTAAGCCTTTACGATCCCATATGCTATTTTTTGATAGCCAGGTACCATCTAGAATCTTCACGAAGCCATAGCTGGAACTTCTATTTCTACAGTGTTAACTTTGAATGACGTATAGAGTGGGCCACACTGAGGAATAATCTGGCTTCAAAGGGGGCTGGTTTAAGGAGTGAACTTTAATCTATCTGAAATATGAGTACTCTTAATGTACTTGTATTTACATAATGTACTCTTACTTACATAATTCGTTTCATAGGCATTAAATTGGTTCTTTGGGTAATAGAATTGGAAGTAATTTTAAGACAACATTTGATAGTTCCAACAATAATTACAAGTACAATGAGTATCATTAAACCGACAAGTAAGATAGACTTAATCCACGATTCTACTTCTTTTGGTAACCAATTGAATATGTCTAAGAAAGGAGAGTCAGATTGAGGAGGGATGTGGATCCAGGTAGCCATCTGGTGAATATGTTTGACATTTTGTTCTGCCTCCACTGATGTGTTTATTCAGGCACAACAAGAGGTGTTATCAATGACGCATACCTCTCCTTTTTGGGCTAAAAGAAAATCCGGGACAAATCTATAATCCAATAAAACCTTAGCCAGGGATTTTAGAGAATGTTGGGCTTCGATGCTATCAGCAACGTTGCCTGCTAACTATTCCATAGTACTAGACAAGTTAAGGACAGCATGTTCTAAATTGGCTACTCCATAGCAGGGCAAAAAGA
Source organism: Trichechus manatus latirostris (assembly GCF_000243295.1). NCBI lineage: Eukaryota > Metazoa > Chordata > Mammalia > Sirenia > Trichechidae > Trichechus > Trichechus manatus. The sequence continues at coordinate 5,556,893 of NW_004444031.1, forward strand.
CTTGAAAAAGGAATATCTGAGCCCTGGTTTTTTGACTAAGGTGTTGGTACTTATTCTTTCTTGAGCAGCAGCTCTTTTGGTTCTTCCTTCCAGTAATTTTAAGTCATGGTGAGACCAGCTAGGAACTACATATGCCTCAGGCAACAAGCTGTGTCAGTAGAAAATTTCCGAACAACTACAAACAGCATCTTGCGACCAAGATAATGAGTCACCCACCCTGTTTCCTTCTAATCTTCCTGCTTACAGTTGTTTTTCAGGCAATCCAACTAAAACCAGACTTTATGCATGTGCCATGAAACAGTAGGTGACTTGAAGGTGAACCTGGTCGCCATGTTTTCAGTATACGTTGCTGTTTTCTTGGGAACACATACATGTCAAGAGTACACAAGGAATCATCTTGAGGGAACACGGGCCATCAACTTGAGCCACCAGCTACGTGTGCAGCCTACATGCCCACACCACACCCCTTTTGAATATGCATGCTGTTTCCCAATTAATGAATATATATGACTCCCCCTTTCCTGCATTACATAAAACTTCCTCCAATCGTTTTTTTGGGGAGATTGTGCTTTGAGAGCTATCTCCCTTTCTCCTTACTTGCTGCAAGTAATAAACCATGCCTTGCCTGAAATCTGCATGACTCTTAATTATTCTTAACAAGAGCATAGGTGGCAAACCCATTGCTTTCAGTAACAATGGGTCTAATGTATACTATCATTGTGGGAATTAATTTCAAAGACGTCCCTAAATTTCCTTAGGTATAGTGGCCTGACATTTTAAAACCATCTAGGCATGGTAGTGCCCATGCATATTGTCCATGGTTTGGATTTGGGCTGTTCTTAGTCGGGTATTTTGATCCTCCAAATAAAAATATATATCCATGAGAGTATAGTTGAGGTTGTTGAGTTAAATTGAAACACGGCACTGAGGACTTGTTAATAATTCTGTGGGGGTACCACAACCTGACACATATAGCCTGTTTGAAACTAACATTATGATTACTACCAGCAGCAAACACAAAGCTATGATTTGTAACTGGATGAGCTAGAGGTTTGGAGTTCTCATGTCTAGATCAAGGGTATGGGTGGCAAAACCAACGATTAGTTAAGTTGCTGGCCTTAGCCACTGCTTGGGACAATTTGGTCAACACATTTTCATGGCAAGGTTCAAGCGGTGTGGTGAGCTACAGCAGAACAGAACCTAAGAAATGCTTTATAATGGAGGAAGTCTGACCAAAAATAATACACCAGTGCAAAAAGTAAGCAAATGATGGCTACTACAAAATAAACCTCTTCAGTAACTATCATAGGATTAACTGAATACAGAGGACAAAAGAAACACAAGGTAACTGCAAGAGAGAAAATGATAACAAAAACATCAATAGAGAGCACTGAGCATTAAAAAAAGTCCAACAATTTCAAGAGATTGTGTTAGGTGTGGGGTGGATACATGCTTGATCTAGAGTCTGGGAAGAGCAGTCTACACTAGGTGTCATCTGATTCTGATCCTTGTATGTTTGAATTTTAGTCTAAGTTCATGTGTGAGTTCAACAGTCCAAGTAGAAGTAATGTTGACCTTCTTCAGTTGAATTTAGCATCACATAGATTGGTAAGGAGAACTAAGTAAGATCCTTTCCATCAGGGCTCAAGAGCCTGGGGCAATGTTAAGCAGATTTTGGGATTACAGCTTCTGGTCATCAAAGACTTCTTTGAAATATTTTTTCATAGCAGAAATATGTATGGCAGATAACAGTATTTTATCCCAGAATAAGGTAGCAAAATTTTTTTCCATCATCCACCTCAAAAGGAAAACCAATTCTTTAAAATACAACCAGTTAAGGAAGAAATAGGATTGTTAAGATGCAACATTAACAATATTCTTATGTTAAAAGAGGGAAAGAAGAAAGAAAAAAAGGTTTCTTAAACCTAAAAACAGAACATTAAACACCAGAAATATTCTGATAAAAACCTTACAGTAACTCTTAGTTACTCAGTCCTGTGTAGTTAACTCTGGTTCCATGTAATTCTGGATCAACAGCAGTTTGAAAACTGCTCTATGTAAGAGTTCTGGAAGTTTTTATTTAGTCTAGTTGTATCTACATTCAAAATATCACAATCCTTTTCATAAGTCCAAAATAGTTCATTTTTTTGGTGAAATATTTTGGTCAAGCATTTTCAGCAAGTCATCAAAGAAAAAACTTATCTGCAGATGACAAAATTTAATATAGCCATGATTAATTTATAAAAATAATATTTTTAAAAGTGAAAGAAGTGATGGAAATTATCTTAGTCATCTAGTGCTCCTATAACAGAAATACCACAAGTGGATAGCTTGAACAAAGAGAAATTTATTCTCTCACAGTCTAATAGGTTACAAGTCCAAATTCAGGGTGTCAGCTCCAGGAGAAGGCTTTCTCTGTCAGCTCTGGAGGAAGGTCCTTGTCATCAGTCTTTCTTTGTTCTGGGAGCATCTCAGCACAGGAACCTCAGGTCCAAAGGATTCGCTCTGCTCCCGGCACTGCTTTCTTGGTAGTATGAGGTTCCCATGTGTCTCTGCTTCCTTCTTTCTTTTATATCTCAAAAAAGATTGGCTTAAGACACTATCCAATCTTGTATACCTCATCGGTATAATTGCTGCCAATCCATTTTATTAGACCGAGATTAGGTTATGTTAATGAGGATTAGGGTGATTGAATTTACAACACATAAGGAAATCACATCAGATTACGAAATGGTACACAATTAAACAATACTGGGAATCATAACCCAGCCAAGTTGACAGATATTTTGGGGGGTCACAATTCAATCCATGACAGAAATTAATTACAAAAGTAATGCAAAGCCAAATAAGTCAATTAAAAAAAATAGAAACAGTAGACAAAAGTGTCTCTAAACATAATGATTAACCTTATTTTAAAGTGTCGTGGATTAAATAGTGTCCCCAAAAGATATGTGTACAATTGGCTAGGCCATGATTCCCAGGATTGTGTGGTTGTCCTCCATTTTGTGATCTGATGTAATTTTCCTGTGTTGTAAAGCCTAACCTCTTCCTATGGTTAATGAGGCAAGATTAGGTTATGTTAAAGAGGATTAGAGTGGAATGCAACAACCTTACTCATGACACAGTCCTGATCTGATGTAAGGAGTGTTTCTCTGGGGTGTGGCCTGTATCACCTTTTATGTTATAAGAGATAAAGGGAGAGAGAAGCAAGCAGAGAGATAGAGGCCTCATAACACCAAAAAGAAGAGCCAGGAGCAGAGCGTGTCCTTTGGACACGAGGTCCCTGCACTGAGAAGCTCCTAGACCAGGGGAAAATTGATGACAAGGACCATCATCCAGAGCTGACAGAGACAGAAAGCCTTCCCCTAGAGCTGGTGCACTGAATTTAGACCTCTAGCCTCTTAAACTGTGAGAGAATAAATTTCTGTTTCTTAAAGCCAGCTACTTGCAGTATTTATGTTATAGCAGCACTAGATAACTAAGATATAAAGAACTTCAGATATAACATATAATAATCTTGAGACATAATACCATATACTTAGGATATACCAAGTACATACCAAGATTTACATGCCTCTAAACATATGAATAATAGTAAAAAAAAAAACTCTACAAGTAAATGGAGTGAATTTTCCAGTTAAACCATTGGCTTTGATGATGCTAGATTCAAAAGAAACAAAATTAGCAATTCAAAAATAATAACATTGTGATATAATATTATGTGCTTGTTGTCTAATATATGGCAAAAACAAGAGGAAACACTAACATATACATTTTCAGCAAACTTTTTAAAAACAGGAACAAATGTTTTGTGACTTTCCATGAAGTTTCAAAGTTGCCAGGAATTTATTATAGGTCACTGAGAAACAATGTTTGAGTTATTTAACCAAAGATCTTAAAGGTGAAAACCTTAGCTTTTCAAAACCATACAGCCTGGTTTTTGACTCAGGAATTTACTGTAGTGAAACACTGAACCTTTGCCTTCAAGGCAGATTGCACAAAGAATAAATTAACTCTTCAACCAAGTAACCAAAGAAAATTTTGTTATTTTAACAGTGAGAAACCCAATTCTTTTTTAAAATATGTTATTTAATATTAAAGCTCCTAAAAAATTCACAAATTAAACCATTAAACTTTAACCAGACAAATAAAACTTTGACCATATCAAATAAATTTCTTTTTAATAAACCTTTTAAACATTGTCTTTATTGTATATCTCTTACAGTATAATCATTTAAGTGGCAAACATGAAGATAGTTCTTAGCAGACCCAAATATATATACATTTATCCTTTCTCTGAGGCATAAAAAGTAAAAGCACATGAAATTAAATTGTAAAGAGTATCTATTAGCTCAATTTGTTTTCTGAAGATCTTGTAAATTATTATAAACCTATATACCATAAAACAAAATTACTGTTGAAATAAAGTTTGTTTTCATTCAAACTTTTACCATTTCCCATATTTTCCCAATCTGACTTTAGCCCTTTAGGATTTTTTCAACTGGTTTTGGGAATCACAAAGTTTCTGCTCAACCAGACCAATTCATTGATATGGATATAATCTTCACTTTTGGGCTAGGGGTGGAAACATTTCCCCAGACCATTTCAGGTGTGTCTCATTGTGATGTCTACCTTTTGGCTTCTTCAAATTTCCCTACAACAGAGAGAATTTATTTACAGTTCTTTTATAATAGGGATCCACCCAATTTCTAATAAGTATAGTAAGGCAACATTTTTCTTATTTATTTATTTTGTCTAGAAAGGTCTCCACCCAGTTGGAAGGGGTCTTTCAAAAGCTTCTGGCAGCCACTAATGAGCTCCTCGAGGTCTTAATATCATGGTTATTAGTACAAATCAGATAGCCCTGGCTGATTTTTAATAAATTCGTAGGTGTCTTCGTGCAGGTTGGGAAAATCTTTTATGACTGTGCAAAGTTCAGCTTCGGACCAAGAAGTAGAGGTAATTTAAAAAGGCATTTCAGCAGGAGTGTAAAAAAGTAAGGGTGGAAAATGGGAATAACTATAGGAGGAGCAGAAGGGGGAGATGGATCAAAGACAGGGTCAGAGAAAAGGTCAGAGAGAGGGGCTGAAGAAACTGCCCAAGAAGTTATAGAGCTCTGACATTGTAATTTCTTAATTTGTTTGGAAACAGTGTCTTGTAGGACACAAATTTACTATCCTGATGCCTTTTATAAGCTTTTAAATACTGTCTTGGTTATCTAGTGCTGCTATAACAGAAATACCACAAGTGATGGCTTCAACAAACAGAAGCTTATTCTCTCACAGTCTAGTAGGCTAGAAGTCCAAATTCAGGGCAACAGCCCCAGGGGGAGGCTTTCTCTCTCTGTTAGCTCTAGAGGAAGGTCTTTTTTTTTTTTTTAAATATTTTATTGTACTTCAGGTGAAGGCTTACAGAACAGATAGTTT
>NW_004444031.1:5563064-5577549 GCF_000243295.1 Trichechus manatus latirostris
GATGGCTGCTCACAGGCTTTTAAGACCCCAGACACTACTCACCAAGGTAGAATGTAGAGCATTATCTTTATAAGTAGTGTCATGCCAATTGAGCTAGGTGTTCCCCGAGACCATGGTCCCCAGAGCCTAGAGGAACGTCTTTGTCATCAATCTTCCCTTGGTCTAGGAGCTTCTCAGTGTAGGAACCCTAGGTCTAAAGGATGCACTCTGCTCCTGACACTCCTTTCTTGGTGGTATGAGCTCCCCCGTCTGTCTGCTTGCTTCTCTCTTTTATATCTCAGAAGAGATTGGCTTAAATTGTAGATTAATCTTGTAGACTGAGTTTACATAACTGCCGCTAATCCCATCACATCAACATCATAGAGATAGGATTGACAACACATAGAGAAATCACATCAGATGACAAAATGGTGGACAATCATATAATACTGGGAGTCATGACCTAGCCAAGATGGCAGATATTTTTGGGAGACACAATTCAATCCATGACAAATACCAGTTAAAACAGGCTTCCCATTGTGACTGTTTCACATGGAAGATTTTAGATTCTAAATACTGCATAGAAAAATTAATTTACCTAGGTCAAATATGCCCCCCAATGGCCATTGATTCTCTAAATTTCCTTCACTAAGCCTATGCAAATGATCAATGTAAAAACTCTACTGTGGCCTTGGATGTGGCATTCTCCCCCTTACTAAGTAATCTGCATGTGCAAACAGTCTGAAGGAGCACTAATAGCCTAATGTGCCCTGGAAAAATAGAGTTTGGACAGTTTTCAAACTCGAATTCTGATAATGTTCTGCCACTAAATGGCAGTCTCAAAGAATTCCTGGAACTGGAACAGAAAGTGAAAGTAAAGATAGGGAGCTGAACAAACTTCAAGGGGCTGTCTTCGTAGTAAGCAGAAGCTCAGTTTGAGAGAGCTTGCCTAAAGTGGCTCCCGTGAATTTGTGGAGATAGAAGAGCATAAGGGGCTCATGCTGGCACTGGGCTCCGGGTCCTCAACTTCTTGGGATTTGTTGAAGATAAGACGCCTTTGAATCCTGCCAACTACTCCAAGAAATATCCTAGAGTAAAACTGTCAGACTTGGTTAGAGTGAAACAGAGATTTATTGAGAGCATAAGGAATATTCGAATGGGGGATGTTAGCCCACACAAAGTGAGAACCAACAAATCTAAGGGCAGCTGCTTCACAGGGATAGTTATAGGGCAGAATCAGGAACTTCCCAGCAAGACTCTGATTGGTTGACCCTCACCAGGCTTGATTGTTGAAATTAATACAAGGGTTATAGCTTTAAAGCAGAAACAAGAGTGGAAAACAGAATTGAGTTGGGCCTACTCCTAACTCAGCTACCCTATATATGCCAGGCACCTCTGTTCCGGAGCTCTTATTGAAAACTTATAATCTTTTTAAAGCTGAACTTCCCAATTATCTTTCAAACTAATATCCACTCTGGTTAATACTCAATAAACATTGTGCTCTATTTATAAGACCTGTAACTTTGACATCTAATGTACAATCTTTTGGGTTTAATTGTGTGTCCTTTCCCATCTTATCCCAGAACAATGCAGATCACATATTATAACATGCTAAAACAGGACCTACTACATAATTTGTGGAGCACAGTGCTAAATGAAAACTCAGGGCTCCTTGTTTAAAAAAAAAAAAAAAAATTAGAATTTCTAGACAGTGATGTCAGAACATTAAACTAAGTGTGAGGCCTTTATAAGCCCTAGGTCCTGTGAAACTGTGCAGGTTCCATGCCTGGGAAGACAGCCCTGACTATAAACATTCAGCTACTTGACTTGTTATTATAATCTTTCTCACCAATAGTTTATTCCAGGTATCTTATAAATAGCCATATTGTAAAAAATTGGTGGTTATAATAATTCTGTCTAAAAATAAGCAAGTAATAAGTTGATAAAAAACATAATTCTAATTTTTTTTAAGATTTTGAAAGTATCCGTGAAACATTCCACACAGTAAGCTCTCTATCTCTTAGAATTGGTATAATGAATAACCAAAACAAATATTGTGACATATTAAACTTAGCTTGGACTTTAACACTTAAAAAATGACTGGGCATAGAAAATTAAAATTAATACATTTAGGAAAATGCCCTTTTTGTTGTCATGTTAGCAAATTTCTCTGAGTACAAGATTTGTTATAAATATGAACATGCTCCTTTTTTATATTGCAGGCTGAGCACATGGATATTATTTTCTATCAGATGGGCTATTTCAGAGCATGCTTGACATATATAATGAGAATTATGGCTTCTAATTTGATTGGCCCTTCTTATCTGGTGTGTCTCAATGTATGTTTTTCATATTTCAGAATGCGTACAGAGCCTTTGAATGAGAGAGGCATGGAATAATTTTTATTTTAGAGCCCTCAAAAAGAATCAACATGGTTCATACCCTGATTTGGACCTCTAGCCTCCAAACCTGTCCTTTAAAGTCACTTTGTGTCCTTTAAAGCCACCCACTTTGTGACATTTTCTTATGGAATCCCTACGAAACTAAGTTTGAGGATAGTAATCAGCATAAATCTCCATTATTCCCTTTCCAACATTAGCTGCCCATACAGAAATTTTTCTGTGACCCTAGTCACCTGGAGCTAGGTCAGATCTCACAAGTTAAAAGGATGCAGTCCTCCAGACTGCCAAGTAGGCCCTAGACTTCAGAGACCAGACACTTCTGACCTGCTGGCTACAAGTTTGGGATTTTCTTACTACCCTTCCAGGATATGAGCACAAGCTCGCCAACCCCTCCCCCCGCCAGCCTTCCTTACTTCTGAGCCACTGGCTACAAATTTGGAGGTTCTCTCTACCCTCCTCAGGATACCAGCTGTAAGCTTAGGGGTTCCTAGCCCCTTCACTTCTGACCTGCTGGCTCCCATTACTTCTTTGGGTTCTGTCTTAATTATCTAGTTCTGCTATAACAGAAGTACCACAAGTGGATGGCTTTAGCAAAAAAAGATGTATTCTCTCACAGTCTATGAGGTTAGAAGCCTGAATTCAGAGTTCCAGTTCCAGGGTAAGTCTTTCTTTCTTTGTCAGCTCTAGGGGAAGGTCCTTGTCATGAATCTTCTGGTGGTCTAGGAGCTTCTCAGCACAGGGACCTCAGGTCCAAAGGAAACACTCGCTCCTGGCTCTTCTTTCATTGTGATACGAGGTACCTCTCTCTGCTTACTTCTCTCTTTTATATCTCAAAAAGGATTGACTCAAGATACAACCTAATCTTACAGATTAAGTTCTGCCTCATTAACATAACTGCCTCTAATCCTGCCTCATTAACATCATAGAGGTAGGATTGACAACATATAGGAAAATCAAATCAGATGACAAAATGGTAAACAATCATACAATACTGGGAATCATGGCCTAGCCAAGTTAACACAAAATTGAGGGCACAATTGAATCCATAACAAGTTCAATAATTCACTGAAACAACTTACAGAACTCATGAAAAGCACTATTCTTTTGATTACAGTTTTATTGTAGGAAAATAGACACAAATGAAGACAAATACAGTGAAGTCAGGGAGGTTTTCCAATATGAAGCTACCCTCTCATGTGCATGAATATCTTTCACCAACCAGGAAGCCCACAGAGCTTCAGTGTCCAGAGCCTGGGAGTCTCATCATGCAATGAAAACTCCAACCTTTCTCTCCTGAGGTTGATCATTATCATGAGGTGATCATGACGGTTCTTTCTGTCCTGGCCAGCCCTCACCCTAGAGTCACCTCATCACCTCACCTAACCTGTTAGTTAGGTGTAGTCTGGAGTCCTCATTCAGGACACTTAAGTTTCAAGGTATTTTTAGAGATTATCTATCAGGAACTGAGATCAAAGACCAAATTCTCCAGATAACATTAAATTCTAAACCCCAAACTAAGGCTAATATTCTTTATTGAATAAATATATTCTTTGTAATACCTTAATAATCTTTCTTTATTATTTAACACTATTAGGAGCTTTATCATTAAAGTTTAGTTACTGACTTAGCTATTTCCTCCATAGATTATTTATCTATCATCAATTCCTTTACATCTAAACTCAGTAAAACTGAAATAAAATTTAAAATACTGATTCAAGTTATTTGACAAAAATTCTGAGAAAACATGCACTTTATTAATTATCGAAGCTCAATAAATATTTATTGATGAACTAATACATCCTATCTTTATCTTTGTCATCCACATTAATTATCACCATCACCATTGTTTCTTAAGCACCTACTATAGGAAATGCTCTAAGCACAAAAATAATGACATTTTCTGGGCTTATGAAATAGCAAAATAACTTTAGTATTTAAAGAATTCAGAATAAATATTGACTGATCCACTAATGTCAAATGAGCTTCTTAAAAACCTAAATGTGCAGAGAAACATGAGAAATTAGTGTAACAGAATATATTTATTGTGAGTAGATACAATTCAAATTGGGCAGCTTCAAACTGAAAGTATTGATTGAGAAGATGCTCTGAAGAGGGAGTCATGAAAGAAGGTTATATAGGTGAGGCCTGGGCAGGGTAGTCTCCTGAAGATCATTGTAAATTCCTTTCATGTTGGTTTCTGAGGAAATACAATCAATACAATACATGCAAGATTTCAGGACCAGTCAGTTGTAAAAGCAGTCATTAAAGGACATGTGGAAATTTAATGATCAAGGAATTTTGCTGTAAGGGAGGGTTCTTGTTCCTGACTTCTAGAAGACAACCTCTTTTAGCTAAGGCCCAGCACAGCCTGTTTAGGATTTCAGGGTATCTACAAGCTGTTCTATGATAATATTAATACAATTAATGATTTTGTGGAAGTCACTGTCTGATCTCTTCAAGTACAAGCAATGTGTCTTACTACATTTTTATCCATACTTTAAAGCTAATGCCTGAAATATGGTGGGTGATCAACATATAGTTTCACAAGCAAACAATACGCCAACTACCACGTAAACTTGGAAGAGGACTCAGAATTCCAGAAAGGAACGGAAGCTGCTTACACCTTGATTCTGCCCTGTGAGGACCTGAACGGAGAGTCGTATATTTGGTCCATAGCTAAGCTGTGCCTAGACTCCTGATCAAAAAAATCTGTGAGGTAACAAATGTATGTTGCTTTAAGCCACTGAGTTTATGCTAATTTGTTACAAAGCAATACATGAGGATAGCAGCAATATTTTAGTGACTTCTACAGTAGACCTGCCATCCGAGTGGAGATGATGTATTGACCCATAGTGTACATATGATGGGGACTACAACTTTACTCTTTTAAAGTATTGACTTTTTAAAAATTTTACGTACATCCTAAATGAATCTATTCTAACTGATACAAATTTGGCACTGGAAACCAGGTACAATAACACTCACTCCCTCTGTCGCTCTGTCTCTCTCTATATATATCTATGTATATATATAAAAAACTAAACCCACTTCCTTTGAGTCAATTCTGACTCATAGTGACCCTATTGGACAGAATAGAACTGCCCCAGAGTCTCCAAGGAGCGCCTGGTGGATTCAAATTGCCGAACTTTTAGTTAGCAGCCCGAGCTCTTAACCACTATGCCACCAGGGTTTCCATATGTGTGTATATGTATATGTATATATATATTGCATTACTTTAAGGGTTTTGCTTAGCTGGTGAGGAAATTCTTATTACAGGCTTATTGTTCTTTGCCATTGAGTCAATTTTCAACTCATAGTGACCCCATGTGACAGAGTAGAACTGTCCCATAAGGTTTCCTAGGCTGTAATCTTTATAGAAGCAGATCACCAGGTATTTCTCCTGTAGAGCCATTGGGTGGGTTTGAACTGCCAAACTTCAGTTAGCAGCTGAGTGCTTAACCATCGCACCACCAGGGCTTATCCATGTTAAGTGTGGAGAAACACATGATAAAACTGTCAGAAGTGATTTTTGCTGTGTGGATGATTTATCATTTTACCTAGTAATTTTAAGGAAAGAGTTTGGAAATCAAATTGTTAATAATGTGTGTTGGCTAACTGTTGACTGCTTTTGGGAAGATACTATAAGAAACAGATGGATTCAGAAAATAATGGTCAGTTTGTAAGCAGGAATTGAAGAGTTTAGGATGAGTCCAAAAATGTTAGGAATTGTAGGGTTGGAAAAAGAAATTACTTCTCAACTCTGACCAGTAAAAGATAATATTTAGAAATTCTCTGAAAAACAAAGGCTGATTAAAACTCAGCCATGCAACAAGAATCCAATCAAGGGTTTGGCTGTCATACGTTGTTAAAATCTCTTGATAGATTAAGGTGGTAGCAGTTATATACATTTGATTAGACAAAATAACCCAGGGAAAAGGGACTAAGACTATGACTGTCCTACTAAAGCATGAGAGGTTCAAGATACCCACAGTTAAGAGAAAGGCACAGTCTGAAATTAACACTGGTGTAGCTTGTGGCACATAAAACATACTAGAATCAAGTAAATTCAAAGCTAACATTTTGAGAGAGTTAAACTAGCACAAGAATCATGAGCCTGGGCAAAAAATAGTTGTGGCTAAAACTTGACTCTTGGATTTCCAACTTTCTATAGCCAAGAGAAAGGCTAAGAATGCTGATCAATATCTAAGGAAAACAGAGTCCTCAAATATCCATTTCAGACATGGTAGGGCAACAAAAGAAAGAAGTTATCTTGGGAGGGTGGAGTCCCTTGTTGGTTGCCTTAGTTTCTTAGAGCTGCTATAACAGGAATACCATAAGTGGTGACCTTAAAGAACAGAGATTTTCTCAGTTTAGGAGGCTAGAAGCCCAAATTCAGGGCACTTGCTCTAGGAAAGGGCTCTCTCTGTCCACTAGGGGAAAATCCTTGTCTCAGCTTCTGTGGCATTCCTTGGTGATCTTCATGTGACCTGACTCTTCCCTTCTGTTTGTGCTATGCTTCTCTGTGCATATTCTGCTCTTTTTATATCTCAAGGGTAATTGGCTTAAAACATACCCTACACTGATATGGCCTCATTAACAAGGAAAACCTGATTCCTAAATGGGATTACATCCCCAAGCATAGGGGTCAGGATTTACAACACATATTTTAGGGGACATGATTCAATCCATAGCAGTGGTGCAAATAGTTAACACGTTCAGCTGCTAATTGAAAAGTTGGAAGTTGGAGTCCACTCAGAGGTGCCTCAGAAGAAAGGCCTAGCAATCTACTTCTAAAAAATCAGCCACTGAAAACCCTATGGAGCACAGTTCTACTTTGACACACATGGGGTCAGAGTCAACTGGACCGATGGCAAATGGTTGTTTCTTTTTCTTTAATCTTGGGAGGCGTAACTAAGGATCAAAGAGACCAAAGGAAGCAGACCTACTTCCAGAGAGTGGAAGCAGATCCTAATGGAGAGAAATTCATTTCACACAATATAGGGTCTTTTTGCCACTTCTGCCCATGGGATTTAAAAATTACTGTGCCAATAATTTCTGTGGATTTTCCCTTCTTCACATTTATTTTAAATTGTCCTATTTTTATTCTATCATTATAGATTTGTTTCAGTAGCATACAATTTCCTGGTAAATTTCTGGATCAAAGAGGCCATAATATCTGGACCTTATATAGTAATTACCTCTAATTAAGTTAGAGATCATGAACTCTGAGAGTGGCTTTGATTGTATAGAACTTTGGAATTATCTCCCTTTGGGATAGAGTGAATGTATTGTGCTGTGGAAGGAAAAGTGAACTGAACATATGATGACCAGAGAGTGGAGTGTATAGATAATAATGTTGTTCACTAACTATTTTCGTCTCTGTGTTCTGGACTTTCAGTAGATTTGTGTTTCTTAGCTCACAGTAGTTAGGTGTAGTTACGTAAATACTTCTGACTAATGATCTATGGATAGAAGTGACGTGTGCCATTTTGGGGCTAAGCATTTAATTGACCATGCAAGACATTCTAGAATCACTGTAACTCCCTGTCTTAGTTATCTTGTGCCACTATAACAGAAATATCACAAATAGATGGCTCTAACAAACAGAAATTGATTCTCTCACAGTTTAGGAAGCTAGAAGTCCAAATCTAGGCTTTCAGCTCCAGGGTAAGCCTTTTTTCTTCTGTCAGTTCTGGGGTAAGGTCTTTGTCATCAAACTTTCCCTAGTCTAGGAGCTTCTCACTGCAGGGACCCTGGGTCTAAAGGATGCACATTCTTTAATCCCGGCATTTCTTTCTTGGTTGTATGAGGTCTCCCTCTTCTCTCCTCTCTTCTCTTTTTTATATCTCAAAAGAGATTGATTAAAATACAGCATAATTCTGTAGACTGAGTCCTGCCTCATTAACATAACTGCCTCTAATCCTGCCTCATTAACATCATAGAGGTTAGGATTTGCAATACATAGGATAATTACACCAGATCACAAAATGGTAGACAACCACTTAATACTGGAAATCATGGCCTAGCCAAGTTGATACAGATTTTTGGGTGACACAATTCAATCCTTGACACTCCCAAACTTCAGATGGAAACATAGTATACTTGTATTTTCATTAGGAATTGGAAACTTCTAAAAGAGATAATAATTAAAACCAACAAATTCTTAATCAGGCATGATGCAGAGGTAGGGCAGTAGGTAGGGAGAAAGATTAGGAAAAAATGAGGAAAACCAAAGAAAAGAAGACAGAAAATTTTAAAAACAAAGAGAATGCTTTTAGGGTAAGGGGAGAATAGGTGGGAAGAGTTCAAACAATATTTCCAGCTACTGTGAGCAGTTGTAAAAGTGGCTCCATTGGCCTGAAACCCAAGGTGACTGTGATGAACTGAGCCCCCATCATGCCCCTCAATAGATATGTATCACAAACCAAAACAATTTCATTTTAGATTTATACCACTGATATTTGGGAACTACTTCTTATCACAACATAACTTACCCATCTGAATAACAAAGAAACGAAGTCTCAATTAACAGCCAAATCATATCTTTTAGGGTAAGGTAACAGGGAATCTAAGAGGTAGTGGTGGTGGTGGTGGTTATTTACTGTCTAGTAGATTCTGACTCATAGCAATCCTATATGACAAAGTAGAACTGCACCATAGGGTTTCCTAGGCTTTAATCTGTCAGTTTGTTGTACTGTGGTGGCTTGCATGTTGCAGCGGTACTGGAAGCTTTGCCATTGGTATGTCAAATACCAGCAGAATCACCCTTGGTGGACAGGTTTCAGTTGAGCTTCAAGACTAAGACGGACTAGGAAGAAGGACCTGGCAGTCTACTTCTGAAACAACTGGCCTATGAAAACTTTATGAATAGCAGTGAAACACTGTCTGATATACTACCAGAAGATGAGCCCCTCAAGTCAGAAGGCACTCAAAATACGACTGGGGAAGAGCTGCCTCCTCAAAGTAGAGTCAACCTTAATGACGTAGATGGAGTCAAGCTTTTGGGACCTTCATTTGCTGATGTGGCATGACTCAAAATGAGAAGAAAAAGTTCCATTAATAATCCGAACATGGAATGTGTAAAGTATGAATCTAGGAAAATTGGAAATTGTCACAAATGAAATGGAACGCATAAACATCAATATTCTAGGCATTAGTGAGCTGAAAAGTACTGGTATTGGCCATTTTGAATCAGACAATCATATGGTCTTCTGTGCCGGGAATGATGAATGGAGGAGGAATGGCATCACATCCATCATTAAAAAGAACATTTTAAGATCTATCCTGAAGTGCAGCTCTGTCAGTGATAGGATAATATCCATATGCCTACAAGGTAAACCAGTTAATACAACTATTACTCAAATTTACAAACCACTAAGGCCAAAGATGAAGAAATTGAGAATTTTTACCAACTTCTGCAGTCTGCATTTGTCAAACATGCAATCAAGATGCATTGATAACTACTGGTGATTGGAATGCGAAAGTTGGAAACAAAGAAGAATGAACAGTAGTTGAAAAATATGGCCTTGGTCATAGAAATGACATTGGAGATCACATGATAGAACTGTGCAAACCAATGACTTCTTCATCGAAAATACCTTTTTTCACCAACATGAACAGCGACTATACATGTGGAGCATACTAGATGAAAAACACAGGAATCAAACTGAATATCTGTGGAAAGAAACGATGGAAAACTCAGTATCATGTTTCAGAACAAGGCCAGGGGCAGACGGCAGAACATTCAATTACTCATATGCAAGTACAAGTTGAAGCTGAAGAAAATTAAAACAAGTCCAAGAGAGCCAAAATATGACCTTGACTATATCACACTTGAATTTAGAGACAATCTCAAGAATAGATTTGACACATTTGAACACTAATGACTGAAGACCAGATGAGTTGACATCAAAGACATCATACACGAGGAAAGCAAAAGGTCAGTAAACAGACAGGAAAGAAAGAAAAGACCAAACTGGATGTCAGAAGAGACTCTGAAACTTTCCCTTGAATGTAGAGTAGCTAAAGCAAATGGAAAAAATGATGAAGTAAAAGAACTGAAGATTTCAAAGAGTCAGCTCGAGAAGACAAAGTATTATAATGAAATGTGCAAAGACTTGAAGTTTGAAAATCAAAAGAGAAGAACATGCTCAGCATTACTCAAGTGAAAGAAGTGAAGAAAAACTTCAAGCCTTGAGTCATAATTCTGAATGATTTACGGGCAAAATATTGAATGATGCAGGAAGAATCAAAAGAAGATGGAAGGAATGCATAGTCACCATACCAGAAATAATTGGTTGACGTTCATTCATTTCAGTAGGTAGCACATAATCAAGAATCAATGTTATTAAAGGAAGAAGTCCAAGCTGCACTGAAGACATTGGCAAAAAAATAAGTCTCCAGGAGTTGACAGAATACCAACTGAGATGTTTCAGCAAAGGAATACAGTATTGAAGGTGCTCACTCATCTATGGTAAGAAATTTGGAAGACAGCTACCTGGCCAACTGACTGGAAGAGATCTATATTTGTGCCCATTCCAAAGAAAGGTGGTTCAACAAAATGCTGAAATTATCAAACAATATCATTACTATCACACACAAGCTAAATTTTGCTGAAGATCATTCAAAAGCAGTTGCAGCAGTACAGTGACAGGGAACTGCTACAAATTCAAGGCAGATTCAGAAGAAGATGTAGAATGAGAGTTATCATGGCTGATGTCAGATGGATCCTGGCTGAAAGCAGAGAACACCAGAAAGATGTTTACCTGTGTTTTACTGACTATGCAAAGAAATTAGACTGTTTGGATCATAACACATTATGGACAACACTGAGAAGAATAGGAATTCAGAACACTTAATTGTGCTCCTGTAGAACGTGTACATAGATCAAGAGGCAGTTGTTTGAATAGAACGAGGGGATACTGCCTGGTTTAAAATCAAGAAAGATGTGCATCAGGGTTGTATCTTTTCACCATACTTATTCAACCTGTATGCTGATCAAATAATCTGACAAGTTGGGCTAAGTGAAAAAGAATATGGCATCAGGCTTGGTGGAAGACTCATTAACAACCTGTGATATGCAGATGATACAACCTGGCTTGCTGAAAGGGAAGAGGATTTGAAGCACTTACTGATGAAGATCAAAGACCACAGCCTTCAGTATGGGTTGTACATCATCATAAAGAAAACAAAAATCCTTACAACTGGACCAATAAGCAACATCACGATAAATGGAGAAAAGATTGACGTTGTTAAGGATTTTATTTTACTTGGATCCACAATCAACACCCATGGACACAGCAGTCAGGAAATCAAATAACTTATTGCATTGGGCAAATCTGCTGCAAAAGACCTATTTAAAGTGTTCAAAAACAAAGATATCACTTTAAGGACTAAGGTCACCTGATCCAAGCCATGATATTTTCCATCACCTTATATGCATGTGAAAGCTGGACAATGAATAAGGAAGACTGAAGAAGAATTGATGCCTTTGAATTATGGTGCTGGCAAAGAATATTGAATATACCATGGAATGCCAGAAAAATGAACAAGTCTGTCTTGGAAGAAGTGCATTCAGAGTGCTCCTTGGAAGAAAGGATGACAAGACTTTAGTCTCACATACTTTGGACATGTTATCAGGACGGACCAGTCCCTGAAGAAGTTCATCGTGCTTGGTTAAATAGAGGGTCAGTGAAAAAGAGTAAGACCCTCGACAAGAAGGATTAACACAGTGGTTGCAACAATGGGCTAAAACATAACAATTATGGGAATGGCATACAACTGGACAATGTTCCACTGTGCATAGGGTCTCAACGAGTCAGAACTACCAACCTTTCAGTTAGCAGTGAAGTGTTTAACGATTGTGCCACCAGGGCTCAAGCTGATGTTCAGAATATAATTTTGATATTTAATTTCAAATTTGTTTTCACAAGAAATTGTTGTCATCATCAAGTTGTTAAAAGTTTTACAATGAAATAGCTTTTAAGTATTATCAAAATTAAATGAAGGGGAAGCTGGTGGGGCCAAAATTAACATAGAAACTGCTTGTTGATGTAATTGACTCTATTTATAATGTTAAGAAAATTTAGGTTAAATATTCCATTTTAACTGCAATGTAAGTTGAAATGCTGAAAGTTAAAATGACATGTTTTGAATGAATTTACCTGTGAATTACATCTCCTACTCATAGGAAATGTTTCAACAATGTATAAAAGACAAAAATTACATGAATATTCACTGCAAATTTACTTCTACTAAGAAAATCCTAATTGTGCAAACAATTTTATCATGATGTAGTTGTGATGAAGAACTAACATAGCATCATTTTATTTGTCACCAGAGGAAAATCTATGTTTGTCTCAACAGAAGTTTAAAAGCAAAAAACTAAAAATAAATAAATTATATGTATGTATTTCCTTTCACATAAAGGGAAGATCATGACAGTTGAGTTGAAATAACAATTCTTGGAATAATTTCATTTCTACCACGTACATGCTTCCAAAGAGCATGTTGTAATGGTTTGATTCTTTAATTAAGTGTAATTTATCTTAAAACTATCATGTTTATCATGTTGCAACTTAAAAGCAATGTGGTTCTGTGCAGAAGGAGTTCTATTTGCTAGGCCTGTCTTTGCCACCATCTAGCTTAGTGACCTTGAGATAGTAATTTAACCTCTTTTTCTTCTTTTACATCTTTGTAGAATGTGAATAATAGCTCATGGGGATGTAGTGCATTGTAAATAATTTTTAGCTAGGTATGTAAGTTACATTAAAATTAAAAAAGGAGAATGACCGGTTAAAGTAGACATTTCATTGGTTCAAAGAAATGGATTCAGGGCTACAAGCTAGAAATGACTTGTGGTTTTCCATGTGGTGCAGAACCAGGTGAAGAAATAAATATAAAGTGGCAACATGAGAGGCTGATCAACCACGTCCTGAACTCCAACCGCACTTTCAGCTGCAGATTGGAACACAGGGAAATTCTCTTCTCAGATACATTTGGAGATCACTAAAAAGGGGGCTACTAGAGAGAACCAAAGCAAAGAGAATGTTACACTTGGTATGATGGAGAAATGTGGATGGGAGTGACAAAATGAGAATGATAAAGGAGAAAAATAAAAAAAAGGAAAGGACACAGAAGAAATGTAATTGAGGAAAAGGCAAGTGTTACGGATTGAATTGTGTCCTCCAAGAATACCTGTTGTAAATCCTGACCCCTATACCTGTGGTCATAATCCCAGTTGGAAATGGGTTTTCTTTGTTATGTTAATGAGATAGTACTAGTGTAGAGTGTGTCTTAAATCAAACTCTTTTTAGATACAGGAGATTCAACAAGTAAGTGAGCAGAGATGGGAGAAGAGAGATGCCAAGCCACATGAAGATCACCCAGGAACAGAAGCTCAAAAGAGACAAGGACCTTTCCCCAGAGCCAATAGAAAGAAAGGAAGCCTTTCCCTAGAGCCAGCGCCCTGAATTCAGACTTTTACCTCCTAAATTGTGAGAAAATAAATTTCTGTTTGTTAAATCCACCCACTTTTGTTATTTCTGTTATAGCAGTACTAGATAACTAAGACAGTAGGAAAGGTGGTTAGTTGTGGGATAATAATCAGAACACTTTTTTTTTTTTTTTATTGTACTTCAGGTGAAGACTTACAGAACAAATAGTTTCTCAAGAAACAGTAGTACACATAGTACACATATTGTTTTATGACATTGGTTAACAACCCCACAACGTGTCAACACTCTAACTTCTCAACCTTTTTTTTTTTGGTGAAAATACACATAGCCAAAGATACACCATTTCAAAAATTTCTACATGCACAGTTCAGTGACGCTGCTTACACTCTCCCAATTGTGCTGTTATTCTCACTTAAGATGAAGGCTTACAGAACAAAATAGTTTCTCATTTAACAGTTACTACCAATTTTGCCCTATGACAATGGTTAACAATCTCAACACATCAACAATATCCTTACTCAACCTTGGGTTCCCTATCACCAGCTTCCTCATCCCCTTCTGCCTTCTGGCCCTTGTCACTGGACTCCTGTACCTCGTTAGTCTCATTTAGTTTTACGGGGCTGTCCACTCCCAGGCTGAACAGTGAAC
>NW_004444031.1:5577649-5591463 GCF_000243295.1 Trichechus manatus latirostris
TCTGTTATAATCCTTTTTATTTCAGTTGGGTCTGTTGTAATGTCCCCCATTTCATTTCTTATTTGGGTTATTTGTGTCCTCTCCTGTTTCTGTTTTGTCAGTCTGTCCATTGGTTTGTCGATTTTGTTGATTCTTTCAAAGAACCAACTTTTGGTTTTGTTGATTGTTTCTACTGTTTTTTTTGTTCTCTATTTCATTTATTTCTGCTCTGATCTTTACTATTTCCTTTCTTCTGGTGGTTGTGGGCTTTTTTGCTGTTCTCTTTCTATTTGTTTGAGTTCTGTAGTTAATGTTTTGATTTTGTCCCTTTCTTCTTTTTTGATCTGTGCATCTGTTGCTATAAATTGCCCTTTGAGGACTGCCTTTGCTGTGTCCCAAAGGTTTTGGTGTGATGTGTTTTCATTCTCATTTGATTCTAGGAATTTTTTGATTCCATCTCTAATCAGAACACTTTTGATGGAAAATTTATGGTAAGGGCCTTTGCTGCCAGATTGTTTTTTCCTCTTTATTTCACTTAATATAGAATCAATTACAATGAATTGTGTTGTAAATCACTAGAAATAGGAGGTGCATGAGTGCTTAAGATCTAATGAAAGAATGGATAAGTTTTGGAAAATATCAGCCCAAAGGAGGAGAACATGACTGTTAAATGTATTTCATGGTGTTTTGTTTCTGACTGTTTATGCTAAATGACAATTCTTTTTGAAAATGAAACTGGGTTTGTTAGGGAGGGGAATGGGAAGTGAGTGATAGAATTGCTTCAAAGAACCGTGTTATTATTTTCATGATTTCAATGAAAGTTACAGACATGTTTGTTTAGGGAAATATGGTAATACAAATTGTGACAAAGGTAAAATTGAAATAACCACCTAAAAGATGTGTCTTAGTTATCTAGTGCTGCTATAACAGAAATACCACAATTAGATGGTTTTAACAAAAAGTTTATTCTGTCACAGTCTAGTAGGTTACAAGTACAAATTCAGGGCCTCAGCTCCAGGAAAGACTTTGTCTCTCTGTTGGCTCTAGAGGAAGGTCCTTATCATCAATCTTCCCCTAGACTAGGAGCTTCTCAGTGCCAGGACCCTGGGTCAAAAGGACACACTCTTCTCCTGGCATTACTTTCTTGGTGGTATGAAGTTCCCCTGTCTCTCTGCTTGCTTCTGTCTTTTATATCTCAAGAGAGATTGGCTTAAATTATAGATTAATCATGTAGACAGAGTCTACATAACCGCCGCGAATCCCATCTCATTAACATCATAGAGATAGGATTTACAGCACATAGATGATATCAGATGAAAAATGGTGGACTATTGCACAATACTGGGAATCATGACCTAGCCAAACTGGCATATTTTTGGAGGACGCAATTCAATCCATGATAAAATGCTTCTCACTTAGGGAAATACATTATTGCTGACAGGGCAAATAGCCAAAAATATACTATGAAGGTCTCCATAAAGTGAATATAATGTGCAGTTGGGCAGAGTTTACTAGGCAAGGAGGGTAAGTATTTAGAGTACTTTAGGTTTGCACTTAAAGGAGGAGTAATGGTGGGTAACCTTTTACTTTTTTGGAAGAAAGCTCTCATAGTTATGCAAATTGTTGAAAGCAATGTCATAAAATGGAGGTAGGCACAGTTCAAAAAGTCAAGTGCCTAGAATTAAATGAAACGAAAATCTTTAAGTGTAAATTTTACCCAAATGAATGAGAAGAATAAATTTAGGAGTGTAAGAAAAGAAGCTGAGCGTGATTATAATGGTAATACTTATGCTGTTGTTGTCAAGTACCATCAAGTCAGCTCAGGCTCATAGAGACCTTATGTATAACAGCATGAAATGTTTCCTGGTCCTGCGCTGTCTTCAAGATTGTTGCTATGTTTGAGTTCATTACTTTGGCTATTGTGTCAATCCATCTCATGGAGGATTTCCCTTGTTTTCGCTGATGCCCTACCAAACATGATGCCCTTTTACTTATGAATACCTGTAAGATAAATAAAATAGCTTCCCTTTATAGAAATGTGTAACTTGGAAGTCAAGAGAAGGCTCTCTGGAGTTACATTGCTTGGATGTGCACCTTGGCTCTGCCACTTTCTAGTTGGGTAAGCCTCTTGTCAAATCACTTAGCCTTTCTGAGCCTCCGTTTCCTCACTTATAAGCCCCAAACCAACCAACTCATTGCCTTTGAGTTGATTCTGACTCATAGTGACCCTATAGGACAGAGTAGAATTTCCCCACAGGGTTTCCAAGGTTGTAAATCTTTACAGAAGTAGGCTGCCACGTCTTTCTCCCCTGGAGTGGCTGGTGGGGCCGAACCACTGAACTTTCAGTTAGCAGCTGAGTACTTAATCACTGCACCACCAGTGCCCCTTCTCACCTATAAAACAAGGTTTCTTAGTCATCTAGTGCTGCTCTAACAGAAATACCACGAGTAGATGACTTTAACAAAGAGAAGTTTATTCTCTCATAGTCCAGTAGGCTACAAGTCCTAATTCAGGGTGTCAGCTCCAGGGGAACACTTTCTCCATCAGCTCTTGAGGAAAGTCTGTGTCATCAATCTTTCTTTCGTCTGGGAGTGTCTCTGAGCAGGAACCTCAGGTCCAAAGGTCACGGTCTGCTCCTGGCACTGCTTTCTTGGTGGTATGAGGTTCCCATGTGTCTCTGCTCGCTTCTCTCTTTTATATTTTAAAAGAGACTGGATTAAGACACTATCTAATCTTGTAAACCTCATCAGGAGAACCTCATCACAGTGATAGAATTTACAACACATAAGGAGATCACATATAACCTCATCGTAGTAATAGAGTTTACAACATGTAAGGAAATCACATCAGATTACACAATCATACAATACTGGGAATCATGACCTAGCTAAACTGCTGCACACGTTTTTTGGGGGACACAATTCAATCTATGACACAAGGGCACAACTGTTACCTATCTTGTAACATTGTCATAAGAATTAAAATTACAATGCCTAGCACTTAGTAAGTTATCAAAATACGTTAGTCAAGTTCTATACTAAACTCTTTACATAAATAGTAAAAAAAATACATTTTGAAATATCACCCAATGTGCTTTTGTTTCTCATAAAGTTATTTTTTGGGGGATGGTGGTAGGGATGTAAGGGGTATGCTAGTTATTTGATTATTTCATCATTAAGACTAAGTCAACAGGAAGGGTGAAGGAGATAGAAGAAATCGCCTAGAACAAAGAAGCCTTTGTTCAGTTTCAGGCTTCAAATGAAACTTTTTAGGTCTAAAGAAAAAAAAAAGTTTTCAAGAATATAGAGTGGAGTTTTTAGGAAATCCCATAGTTAAGTTTTGCCTCTTCTCTATCTAAATCTGTCCCTGCACATCTATTCAATTTCAATAAATGTCACTGTAGGCTGTCTATTTACTGAAGGCAAAAATCCTGACATCATCCTTAATTGCTCTCTTTCTTTCATTCCTCACAATAGATCTATGAGAAAGTTATGTTGACTTTATTTCCAAAACCTATCCTGAATTTGTTCACGTCTTTATAGTTCCTCTACCTCCACTTTGAATTAAAACAGTATTTTTCTCTCCAAAACTGCAAAAAAACTTTTCAGCTATTTTTGTACTCATCCTCCTCCCCAATTCATTCTCTAGGTTCACAGTTCTTAAAATAACATCCACAGTCCTCTGAGGGTCCCTGAGACTTTCAGGCTGAGAAGGTCTTTGAGGTCAAAACTATTTTTATAGTTGTACCAACATGCTATTTGCCTTTTTCACTGTGTTGACATTTGCATGGATGGTGTAAAAATAATGGTAGGTAAACAGCCGGTGCTTTATCAAAAATCAAGGCAGTGACGCTAAACTGTCATGGGGCAGTCATTGTATTTGTCATTGTATGGTCTTATTCAAAAACAATCATTTTTACTTAAAAGAACAGTAAGCAAAAAAAAAATTACTCAGACTTGGATATTTCTCTAAAATCAGTGAAATAACACTATCACTTCAAAGAAAACAACTGACTGTTTTTTTGCCAATGATAAAATTTCAGCTTGTTGAGTTTTGGTGCAGTCTCAGAGAAGAATATCTACAGTTCTCTGAATTATCTGAAAGGATTATTAAAATGCTCCTCCCTTTTCCACCTATATATGTGTATGAGACCAGATTTTTTTTTTCATAATTTCAATCCGAAAATATATTTTAATATATTTCATGCAGAAGCAAATTGACATGTATTAAAGACATGGGCAATAATGTAAAAGAATGCCAACTTTTCCACTATTTTTTGCTTTGAAATATATAGCTTCTTTCCATACCATCTGTTATTTTTGTTAATATGTAATTGTTAATCATTTTTTAAGTATATTAACATATGAACATTAAATTTCTCAGTTTTAATTTCTAATACTATAAACGTGAATAGATATAATCTATGTAAACAAAAGCTGCCTGTGGTGCTCAAAATTTTTTAAGAATTTAAAGGGGTGCTGAGACCAAAATGTTTGAGAATTGCTTCTCTAGATAATATTTAGACTTATATTTTAAAACACCAGTCCTTCCAGTGTCTTCTCATTATGTTTGGAATAAAATTTAAATATCTTCCCTGATTTACAACATCTCATACACTCTGATTACTGCAAAACTTTCTACATACTTTCCTCCTCACTAATTATACTTCAGCCAGCCTGCTCTTTCAGTTTCCCTAACATGCCAAGTTTGTTCCATCATAAAGACTTTACACAGGCAGTGTCCACTGCTTGGAATGTTCTTTTCTGGCATCTTCACCTGGTTAATCCTTCTTATGATTAATGTCACCATTATGAGGAATCTTCCTTGACTTTTCAGTGTAGTATAGCCACCCAGTCACTCTATATGTAATCGTCCTGCAAAGCACTTAATATTGTAAACTGCATAGCACTGAACAATCTGTGATTTTTTCTTGATGCACATGTTTTTAAAATTGTATAGTGTCTGTCTCCATCCACTAGAAACTTGGCTCTGTTGGAACAGGGATCCTGTCTATCTTGCTTACCACTCAATCCCTAGGGTCTAGAATAGTCCTGGTTTATGGCAGATGCTCGATAAATTTTTGATAAGTAAAAGAATGACCTTACTTATCAAAAATTTTTGATAAGTTCAAAAGTGGCTACAGAAATACATTGACAGGAAACTGCCAGGAATTCAAGCAAGATTCAGAAGAGGACGTGGAATGAGGAATATCATTGCTGATGTCAGATGGATCTTGGCTGAAAGTAGAGAATACCGGAAAGATGTTTACGTGTGTTTTATTGACTGTGCAAAGGCATTACACTGTGTGGATCATAACAAATTGTGGGTAGCATTGCAAAGAATGGTAATTCCAGAACACTTAATTGTGCTCATGAGGAAACTACATAGATCAAGATGCAGTTGTTCGAACAGAACAAGGGGATACTGCATGGTTTAAAATCAAGACAGGTATGTGTCAGTGTTGTATACTTTCACCATAATTATTCAGTCTGTATGCTGAGAAAATAATCCAAGAAGCTGGCTATATGAAGAAGAACAGGGCATCAGGATTGGAGGAAGACTCATTAACAATCTGCATTATGCAGATGACACAACCTTGCTTGCTGAGAGTGAAGAGGACTTTAAGCACTCACTGATGAAGATCAAAGACCACAGCCTTCAGTCTGGATTACACTTCAACATAAAGAAAACTAAAACTTCACAACTGGACCAAAAAGCAACATCATGATAAATGGAGAAAAGATTGAAGTTATCAAGGATTTCATTTTACTTGGATCCACAATCAACACTCATGGAAGCAGCAGTCAAGAAATCAAACGACACATTGTGTCGGGCAAATGTGCTACAGAAAACCCCTTTAAAGAGTTAAAAAGTAAGGATGTTACCTTGAAGACTATGGTGTGCCTGACCCAAGCCATGGTGTTTTCAATCGCCTCATATGCATGTGAAAGCTGGACACTGAATAAGGAAGACAGAAGAAGAATTGATATCTTTGAATTATGATGTTGGCAAAGAATATTGAATATATCATGGACTACCAAAAGGTCGAACAAATCTGTCTTGGAAGAAGTACAGCCAAAATGCACCTTAGAAGAGAGGATGGGTAAACTACATCTCACATACTTTGAACATGTTATCTGAAAGGATCAGTCCCTGGAGAAGGACATTATGCTTGGTAAAGTAGAAGGTCAGTGAAAAAGAGGAAGACCCTCAGTGAGATGGATTGACACAGTGGCTGCAACAATGGGCTCAAGCATAACACTGATTGTGAGGATGGCGCAGGATGGGGCAGTGTTTCGTTCTGTAGTACTATGAGTCAGAACCTACTCGATGGCACCTAGCAACAACAACAGCAAAAGAATGACCACTTGGAAGACTGGCTACATCAAATAAGAGAACAGAACAAATTTCAGGACAGCTCAGGAAACTTATGTTTGGCTGAGGAGAGCAAGAAAGAAAAGTTTTGATACACAGTTCCCTGATTCTTATGTCGGAATCTGAATACTGAAGTAAAAGGTGGCTGGAATGAACCAGAAGATTTGTGGGAAACTACAAACAATAGTGCTGTGCTGTGAGCCTTTTTTTTTTTTAATTTATTATTTTTGGCAAACTTCTCAAAAAATTCTTGTCTTTGCTGTGGTGCTGAGTTCAAAATGGCACAGGATTAGTAAAGTAGCAATTGATGAAGGAGGTGATTGGGACCAAGGACAAGTTCACAAAATGTGTACCCCATTAGGTGGTATGGGGAAACCAGCTGAGAATTTCTGAACCCTCAGATGGTGCTCAGAAGTGCCCAGATAATTAATAGGATGGAAGAGTCTAGAGTTGGGTTGAGGGAGCTGCAGACGTGGGATTCCAGGACCAAAGTTTTAAGAAGATTCGTGATTTGTCAGTTGTACATGTCAGGATTACAAAAAAATATCCAGCCCAAAGAACCATGAAACAGACTCTAGTACAGCTTACCCAGGGAGCAGACATAAGCCAGATACTAAAATTCTTCAAGGCGAAAGCTGGCCCCAGTGCTTTGTTTGACTCTTTCGTGTTCTTGTACGCATATAGTTTTTGGCTCCAGTAATCTTTTCTTTCTTCCCCCAATTGTGGATTAATAAGAGAGTTTTTAATTTTTATTTAGTATTTGTTTTGTTTTCATTGTAAGGATTGGTCCACACTGATAAAAACAGAAGTAGAAGACAACTATTTATGAAATTTAGCTCTGACAGTAAGTCTATGTCACGCTAGGTGAAGGTGAAATTATGTAAGATAGTATCAGACCAGGAATGAAGAAACATATATATTAGTAGACATACAGAAGAATTGAGCAACATACTCAAGTGCTTAAAGAATAAAATTGCTTCTTCATCTAATGGTCTCGTTTATGAACAAAGATTTTTAAAGATTTTATAGAAAAAGTTTCCCTGCTGATTTAAGTGATGTATGGGAAGAAGATGAAATTACCAGCACAGTGATACAAGGCATGTTATTGGTGGCATTTATGATAGGAAGGGGAGGACATCCAAACTGTAGCCTCTGACATTATTTAGTATTGATTTAAAAAATGTCTACAAAAGCTCTGCTACAGAGGTTGACAAGAATAGCAGAGGTCAAGATTCACCAATCACAATGTTATATTACAAAGGGCTAGAAAATCGCCAATCATTGTTGAACTTTAGGGAAACAAAAATATGAAGGAAGTTTAGAACAATTTTTCTGCTCTTTAGATAAATATTGCATTTTTAATAAAATAAATTGAGATTATTTTTCTTATAATTATGCAAAGATATGCTTTTCCAGGAGGAATCTACTGGAAAATGGACTAATATATTAGGTTTAAAATTCAATTCACATGTTTAGAGAAGGGAATGAGGAAAGAATTTAAAATAATGAGGGGATGAAAACAGGGTGCCAACATAATCCCTTAGAACATCTAAGATCAGAGCCTCCTTTCCACAAACAAAAACATATTCAGTTGAAGATGAAAATCTGTCAGCAGTGATTTTTAGACAGAGTCGAGTAGCTCAGTTTGCTAAAATCTCCTCCTACGAAATCAAATCTATCATTAGAATATAGATAGATGGATAGCTAGGTGGATACACACACACACACAGAGATTATAGATACAGATGCATATCAGAGAATTCGAACTGAGAGTAAAGAAATTGTTTAAATGGGAGAAAAACTAAAATTCAAGAACAGTGAGTAAGTAAGTGAAGTATTTTGTGTCGTGAAAAATGTTGCACACTTTTTGGCAATGAAGAAGTGTTTTCAAAAGTGGGAAACAAATACCAAAAGATGAATACTCTAAAAGGTTGAGTTTGGAAGTTTTCACCAGAAACCTGAAGAAGACAGTCATGCATTTACTGGTCCTTATTTTATTTTGTATCAGTTGAAGAGCAGTTTCCACAGAGAGCATTGATAATACAGCTAACGAGTTCCTTTTGATTATCTTATGGATAAAAATAGATACATGAAAGTGAGGTACCTTGTATTTCTTATGAAGACTATATAGATCATAGAAAACTGTTTTATCTTGTAATACTTTTTTGTTCACATGAAGAAGACAAAAGATGAGGTGAATTGTTAGGTAGGGAAGCTTCAAATTCCACTGCTCACATGGAGAAACTATGGGGAAGGGCGTAGTCTACTGAGAGATTTTTTTATAATATAAAGGGACGACCTATGAAAAGGACATTTCAGATTGGAAGATAAAGGTCAAGAGCCTGGGAGAAATAACCTAGAAATAATATTAGACAAATGTCAGCATTCTGTTGAAATAAATGCAGTGAGGATGAAGTGAAGAGATGAGGATGTAAGAGAGGAAGCACTGCAGCATTTTAGGTCTGTGGCAGAGTGTTTTCCCTAAAATATTGCTACTTAAATCCAAAAATGAAGAACTAAACTCAGCAGCATTTCACTCATAACGAATAAAGTAGAGCCATAAATATCTTAAGGGCACAGATATAACCTCCATAGTTTGATTCAGTATTAGAATTTGTCATTTATCACTTGATATAATAATACCTTCCAGATGGATTCAGAAACCATTTTCATTTTGAAAATTTAATAAAGCATTTAAGAATTTTCCTCAATTATGTCTTAACTTGACCTTTGAAACCGAGAATTACATAACGTATTTTAAGTGTCTTTTTCAGTGTTATCCTCTTGCTTATGAAAATGCATTCATTTAACTCAAATCCCTCTAGTGCACACGTTGCATTGCTAAATAATTTTACGATATGAGCTGAGATCCATCATATATTTAGAGTACCTACATAATATATTTTCATGAATTGGAAGCTTTTAAAATATTATGATGATAGCAAATCCCTGTGACTTCTCTTGTTCCATATAACGCCCAAGAGGCATATGTTCTGAGAAATGGATCATTTATGAAAGAACACAATTAAATTTATATTTAACAAAACCAACAACAGAGAAAGAGTTTTTAGAGTAAACTTGAAATCCCTTAGATTTTTGTCCCAGGCCCTTCATGATGCTGTTGTTTTGCCTTCCTTTGATTTCATCTCCTGCCACTAGACTATGCCTTCTCTAAGCTACTCTCATACCAAATACGTGCAGCTCTTTGTAAGCCATCTTCTCTTCTGTGCTTGTGCTCTTGGTATTGCTCTTCTCTACCTAGAACACAACTACCACTATCTTGAAATTGCATAACTATGTGTGCACATTCAGAAGAGTTGCCACAACAAAGATTAAACATGTGATTTTCTTTTCTTTAGTGAGAGAAATTATTGATTTTATCACAGAATAAACAAGCACAGAAAATCACCTTAAAATTATATAAGATTGCATCTTGGAAGAGTAGCACCCTTTGCCAGTTTGACTCAGGTTCAATTCTCGGCCAATTCACCTCATGTGCAGCCACCACTAGTCTGCTAATAAAGGCTATCGTGTTGCTATGATGCTTAATAGGTTTTAGGAGAGCTTCCAGCCTAAGACAGACTAAGAAAAAGGGCCTGGTGATGTATTTACAAAAATCAGCCAGTGAAAATCCAATGGGACAATGGTCCAATCCACTACCAATCATGAGGATGGTATGGAACTGGGTACAGTCTTCTTCTGTTGTGCATGGGGTCACCATGAGTTGGGGGCTGACTTGACGACAGCTAACAACAACAATAAATACCCTTTGGCACTAAGGAAGAAAAAATTCCAGAGTACAGATGGAGAGGTGCCAATTGTTGTAGAAGCATGGATCAGTCTGACTCAGAATGGGTTTACTGGTTCTGCAAAGAGAAGACACTGTAACTAGTCATGACTTAGTGGTATTGAGACCTTCTTATCCCACATAGATTGGCTTACATGAGAACTAAACTGAAACAGATGACAGTGCTCAGAACTAAAGAGATGTGAACTGGAGTTGTCTTTACAGAGCTCAGTGCTTGCAAATTATCTTTTCCTTAAGAAACACTGCACACTATGGGTTTGACTTTACCCGAATTTGGTCTTTGTCTTTGGTTCCTGAGAGATAACCTCTAAAACCTTGGAATTTCTGCAGTGATTTGTGCCTTTGATGAGGACTCCAGACCATACATGAGGGTTGATGCTCATGAGGTGCCACTTGAGCAGGCCAGAAAGGTCACCCTGTGACATCAGTTGACCTCAGAGGAAAGTGGCTGATTCAATCAATCATACTTACATAATGAAACCCCAATAAAGGCTCTGGACACTGAAGTTCCATGGGCTTTCTGGTTGGTGATATACATCAGTGCACAGAAGGGGTAGGTTTGTGTCTTTTTTTTGGAAATGGAAGCTCTGTGTTGGGAATCCTCCCAGACCTCACTTCATGCACTTCTTCATTTATATATTTTTTTGCTTTAATAAAGTTGTAATTGTAAATATAGCACTTCCTATGAGTCATTGTAGTGAATTTATTGACCCAAGGGAGTAGTGAAAGACAGCAGGTCAGAAGTGAGAGGAAGACTGGGGACACCTGAGATTACAGTTGATATCCTGAGGGGTAGAGGGAACCCTTGAGTTTGTAGCCAGCAGGTCAGAAGTGAGGGTATCATGGGCAGCTGGTAGGGCTGATGTCTGAGGTCTTGGGCGGAATTGGCAGTCTGCAGGCCTGTGCCCTTTCAATTTGTGAGATGTGGCCTAGCTGTTTTGCTAGAATCAGAGGAAGAAGTACTGATTTACTCAGTTGGTGTTAGCAGTGAGCAGAATAGATTGCATTGATTTGGTTTCCTAAACACTGTGCACTATTTCTTCCCCTCAAACTGTGTAGAAGGACAGTCTAGTTATATACCTAAGCCCTAGATGACCTATCGGTACATGCTCCAAGAGGGCCAGAGTCTTTCACTCCAAGCCTTGTCCCATAGGTCAAACATAGTGCTGCCTGACACACAACATACTTTAAACAAATATTTTAAAGGTTATAATAAAAAATATTGTAGTTTTTTAAAAAACTTTATAGTGACACATAATTTTGTATAAAATCAGCTATGAACTGGTTATGATGTTAAACACTACAGAAATGGCTTAAAGAATTTTGAGAAGGACAGAGGAAGTTATAGTGCTTTGAATAGATAAGAAATCTATATGTTTTTGTTAGGATGGAAAAAAAAGACTGTAAGATTGAGTGAGAAAAAATAAGCAAAGGCTTTGGAAAATACAAGGTAGTTCAGAGCTCGGCTGCTAAGCGAAAGGTCAGCATTTCAAACCCACCAGCCACTCTGTGGGAGAAAGATGTGGCAGTCGGCTTCTATAAAGAGTACAGCCTTGGAAACCATATGGGGCAGTTCTACTCTATCATATCGAGTTGCTATGACTGGAATTAACAGGATGGCAACGAGTTTGGTTTTTGCTTTGGAAAGTACAGAGGAAATTTACTCTTCAGTAGAGAGTCACTGACTCCTGGCAGGTGTGGCAGACCTTTCCTGGGGACCCCTTCAAGGCCTTTCTTCACTGCTAAGCCTCAGGTTCACATCTCGGATCTCAGTGAGCAACTTTTGTTTTTCATTCTTGTCTTGAGTTAGAATATATAGTACTGGGACCCATGCTGTGTCTGTGTCTGTTAAAATGGTCTCCAGAGTTAAGGTGAAAACTTCCCTGGTCCCTATATAATAATGTTGAAATTTACCTGTCCCGTGATACTGAAAAACACTGATGGTTAAAAAAATCCCCCCAACATTTGTGTTCAGGAAAATAGCTTATGGCAAATAACCATCCTCCCTATATGATTTAGCTAAGTCTCACAGGTGCCCCTTTTTTACCTATGGCAAAGCCAGACACCAAAAACAAACCCGTTGCTGTCGCGTTGATTCCAACTCATAGCGACCCTGTAGGACAGAGTAAAACTGTCCCATAAGGTTTCCAAGGCTGTAATCTTTACGGAAGCAGACTGCCACATCTTTTACTCGCAGAGGGGCTGGTGAGTTCAAACTGCTGACCTTGGAGCTGACAATTAAACACTTAACCACAGACCCTCAAAACTCTCATTCCTTGCCTCATACATGAGTAACTGGATTGCTTGTCCCCACTGATCAATAGGAAACAAAATGTTTGTTAGCCAAATTTTGGTTAATCTTCTCTCCTTTCCCCAAGTCCCTGAACTTTCGTCCACCCTCAGCCTGAGTCAACACAACACACCACCCTTCTTTACGGGCACCTCCTAGAGAATATATTGGCCTCAGCGTAAAACATTCTGATTTACTATTCAGTGATGTCACCGCTGATCCCACTTCCCCACACCTAGGTTTTTCTAGCTTTGCTTACTCTCAGTCTTTATAAAGGAAACATGGTTTTTTCCCCAACTCTTGGAGATGCTTGCAGATAGATGTTAATGTAGAGTGTTCTCCCTATAGCAGTATCCTCTGCCTTCACTATTAGTCACCTTCCCTCCCCTCTTTTTCTTTCTGAATAAAGCTTTTCCTTATCAAAGTCTAGATTGTTTTTTGGACACCTACTTCTTTGCATCTTTTTTTAAAAATAATCTCAGATAAGTTTTTGAAAGAGAAATAAATGAGTTTGTCTTATTTATCATGGAAGCAGCTCGAGTGATATTGGGACGCTGTGTGCCTTGACATTAAATTAGATGGTTTCCAACAACCTTGTACTAAATCAGCTACGCATGTCTCCAGGGCTCTAGATTTCTCTTCTCTAGATACATGACCTATTTTGAGTTTCTTAGACACAGGTCAAGCCAATAGCCACTGGGAAACTGCTTCACAAGCCCTTGTGTAACTGGGACTTGCATATTCTGCCAGGTGGCCTGAGCAACCAATTGAGTAAGATTCCAAGACAGTCATCAGGACTAAGGCTAGGGTGGGATATTCTGTTGGTTAAATTAAATCAAAATTATTCACTAATAGGTCATTTTTTCAGGGGTATTAGTAGGGAAGTAAGGGAAGAGTAAGGAGCCCTGGTAGTGCAATGGTGAAGTCCTCAGCTGCTAATCAAAATGTTGGTGGTTCAAATCCTCCAGTCTCTCCTTGGGGAAAAATACCTGGCAATCTGTTCCCATAAAGATTTCAGCCTAGGAAATCCTATGAAGGAGTTCTACTCTGTCCTATAAGGTTTATATGAGTCAGAACAGAATCAACCCAGTGGCACACAACAACAATTAACAAGGAAGGAGTGACATACGGTGTCTTAGACTGAGTTCTCTAGAGAAGCAAAACCAGTGAAACATATATATATATATATACACACACACATATGGAGCCCTGGTGTCATAGAGGTTAAGAGCTCGAGAGCTCAGCTGCTAACCAAATGGTCAGCAGTTCAAATCCACCAGCTGCTCCTTGGAAACCCTATGGGGAAGTTCTACTCTGTGCTATAGGGTTGCTATGAGTCAAAATCGACTCAATGGCAATGG
>NW_004444031.1:5591563-5637849 GCF_000243295.1 Trichechus manatus latirostris
ATATATATATATATAGAGAGAGAGAGAGAGAGATTGATTTATCTTAAGGAAATGGCTCACACATTTGTAGAAGCTGGCAAGTCCCAAGTCCATGGATCAGCCATCAGGCTGGAGGCTTCTCCTGACTCATGCAGCAGCAGGGGCTGACGAAGATTGGCAGGTCAGACTACAGGCTGCTGGCTCATAGGTTGTGGAGCCTGATGAATCCAAGATAGGCAGGGAAGATGACAGGCTGCTGGCTCAAAGGCTGTGAAGGTCAACAAATCCCAAGATAGGAATGTAAGACAGCAGATAGCTGGCTCAAGTCCCAAGAACCAGAGGTCAGATGATGACGACCAGAGCAAGTGAGCTTTGCTAGAATGTCCATATGTATATTGTTTGCAAGCCACACCCCGAGGAAACTACCTTTACAACTTATTGGCTGATCGTATCAGATCACATCATGGAGGATGACTGTATCATTACATAACTACCAAATTGCATTATTGCATAACTGTCAAACTGCGTCATTACATAACTGCCAAACCACTGAGAGTCATGGCCCAGCCAAATTAACACACAATCTTAACCGTCACATATGGAAATAAGAGCAGATCATCATAGACAAGTTGTTTCTGACCTATTAATACACCTTGCTTAAATAGAGACAAGAGTATTTTTTTTTTAATTTTAGAGATATATATTTTAAGATATATATGTGAAACTTATAAAGTTTTCAGTGCTTCTGTTGCTCTTTCAGTTTTGACCTCTGACCTAAAGTTCCTGATTTATTTCTGTGATATTAACTGGGGATTAGACTGCTATACAAATTATTATTCTAAAGTACGTCTCTTCCTCACAGTTCTCATTCCAGCTCCATCTTTTCTGAAAAAAATCTGAACTTTTCATAGGTTTCCTTTTTCAAGAAGTAAATCTGCAGAATTCAGAGCTTCTTTTGGGAAGATGTTTAGGTGGAAGGGCACCTATTTCTCTAGCCATCGCCCATGCATGATCTATTTATGTATTTCTTCATAAGAAAATAATGTGAATTGGAAATGATATCTGTTGGGAAAAAATTTATAATACAGTATTGAAAGTCAGTTGTATATAAATGTGCTTATTAAAAAACAGAATAATTATTCTTAATAATGATGCTTGTTGCTATAAAGGTTCTCTGACTAAAGCCAGGGAACAGCTTCATCAGGGGAAATAAGAGGAGAATTTCAACAAGTATTTCCAAGGAATAGAAAGAAATCATTGATGCTGTTGTTTTAAGGTGCTGTCCAGTCAGTTCTGACTCATAGTGACCCCATGAACAACAGAACTAAATACTGCCCAGTCCTGCACCATCCTCACAATCATTACTATGTTTGAGCCCCCTGTTACAACCACTGTGTCAATCCATTTCATTGAGGGTCTTCCTCCTTTTCACTGACCCTCTACCAAGTACGATGTCCTTCTCTAGGAATTGGTCCCTCCTGATTACACGTCCAAAGTATGTGAGACAAAGTGTCACTATCCTCGCCTCTAAGGAGCATTCTGGCTGTACTTCTTGCAAGACAGATTTGTTTGTTCTTCTGGAAGTTCATGGTATAGTCAATATTCTTTGCCAACACCATAATTTAAACGCACCAATTCTTCTTCAGTCTTCCTTACACATTGTCCAGATTTTGCATGCATATGACCAAAAACCAAAAACCAAACCCACTGATGTCGAGTCAATTCCAACTCATAGTGACCCTATAGGACAGAGTAGAACTATCCCATAGGCTTTCCAAGGCTGAAATCTTTATGGAAACAACTGCCACATCTTCCTCCCATGGAGTGGCTGGTGGTGTCGAACATATGACTTTTTGGTTTGCAGCTGAGCACTTTAGCCACTGTGCCACCAGAGCCCCTCGTGCATATGAGACAATTGAAAATACCATGGCTTGGGTCAGGAGCACTTTAATCTTCAAAGTAACATCTTTGCTTTTTAACCATTAGAAAGAATGAATCAAATAAACAGAGGACTGAAACCAAAATGGTTTTTAGGAAAATGATGAATAGCTCAGGTCACCTGGAGAAAGTACTGTGTGGATGTATGTGTAGTTAGCAATAGGTCTGAAAGTTTGGCTTCAGTTGAGGTTAGGGTTCTCAGCCTTTATGATACAAATAGAAAATACAAAGAAACACAAATGGCAGTTAATTTTTATAAAATATTGGGTAAAATTCAAAAGAAACTTTTGCATTTGAATACGTATGAATTTAGGAGTTACATATTTCACATAATTTATTTTACCAACATTCCCCAGTTTCCAGCACAGTGTGACTGAAATGTCTTTATTGCATGTCTCCTACAATACTTCCAATTTAAGGTTCCTATTTATCAATTTCTCATTCACTTTGCACTCTATAATTTGCAAAATATCTCTGTGTAGAATACGTGGTAATCTATCCATCTATCCATACTTGGGACCCCTGGTAGCACAGTGGTTAAGAGCACAGCTGTTAGAGCCACAGTTTGAATCCACCAGCTGCTCCTTGGAAACCCTATGAGGCAGTTCTGCTCTGTCCTATAGGGTCGTTATGAATTGGAATCAACACTACGGCAATGGGTTTGGGTTCTTGGATCCTTAGTTGGAAGGTGGAGCAACTGGTTTGCAATAGGTAGCTAACTGAAAAGTCAGCCGTTCAAACCCACCCAGTGGCTGTGCAGAAGAAAGGCCTGACAACCGGCTTCCGTAAAGATTTGAATAAACAAAAAACCAAATCCATTGCTCTCGATTGGATTTCAATTCCTAGTCACCCTATAGGACAAAGAAGAACTGTCCCAAGGGTTTCCAAGGCTGTAATCTTTACAGAAGCAGACTGCCACATCTTTCTCCTGTGGAGCGGCTGAGAGGTTTGAACAGTTTACCCTGTAGTTAGCAGCCAGACATTTAACCACTGTACCATTAGGGATTCTCCATAAAGATTATACCCAAGAAAACCCTATGGAGTGTTATATTTGGTAAGGCATGGGGTCACCATGAGTCAGGGCCCGACTCAAGGGCAGCTAACTACAACAACAACATCCATACAAGGAGATGCAATCTGTTTTTCTACATGGCTCTAAAACGCAGAACTTTAACCAATGAGTAGAATTTGCAAAGAGGTAGATTTTGCATAGAAAAACATTCTGATGAATAAAGTTGTTTGCAATACAACTATGAGCAGTAATGCAGTAATGATTCTCTCACAATTAGCTTCCACAGAAAGGCTGAAAGACCCTCTGTCTTAGCAATTTAAGGATGCTGACATAGATGGCTTCCAGAGCTATTCCAAATATGATTTCCTTTGAGCCTTACATCTCCACGAAACACAGAATGAATGAACAGGTTCTGATTCTCATGGTTTCTGTTTTGCAGTCTTCCCTCTTACACCATGTTAAACTCAAAAGCTGTTCTCTGAGCCTGAGGAGAAATATATTCCTGGAGATGATTGCTAATTGCTCGAGATAAGAAGTAATTAAATTACTCAGCACATGCAATAGTCTTCATTGTAATTTTGAAGATTAAAGACCCCAAAGTCATATCCTATATAAATTTATTTTCCATCAAGTATAGCTTCTTTTTC
The DNA here is from genome assembly GCF_000243295.1 of Trichechus manatus latirostris. Taxonomy (NCBI): domain Eukaryota; kingdom Metazoa; phylum Chordata; class Mammalia; order Sirenia; family Trichechidae; genus Trichechus; species Trichechus manatus. The sequence continues at coordinate 5,595,140 of NW_004444031.1, forward strand.
AAGACATATTCTATATGGAGTAAAGAACACCTACTTCACTGTGTAGATCTATCTATATAAGGTAGAAATAACAAAAAGTTGTTTCCATAAGTTTGACTAACCATTACCATGTTTGCAAAGGTGTAGTGTGGATGTCTGGAAAATAGGAAGGTACTTTTAGAAACCAGAGGTATGTGTCAGCGGACTAGATAAAATACAGAGAAGTAGGGACTGAACCGGAGATCAAAGAGTCACCCACTGCTGCTTGTTTCTTCCCGGGCAGGTAACTCTACTAATTGTTCTTCATCTGTCAGTTTGCCAGGAAGACCTAACTTTAGTATGGATCTCATGGTTTACTTCCCTTCCACATTCACTGGAGACAAATACGGAAGGGCAAGAGCAGAATAATAGAGCAGAGCTTTCTGCATAACTAGGAGAACTAGAAGCTCTGAATGAAAAGCTTGAGCAAAAAAACAAAACAAAACAAAACAAAAAAACCACAATACTTAGCTAGCAACAACCAAGCTTCTAACATTTGCAATTTTGTCAGAGAAATTCAAGATAAGGAAATGAGTTTGCATTCTCTTTTATTATGCTTATTTCCTGGATGCAAGTTATTTAAGTTGTTTTATGTCAGATTAGTTTGGAATTACATGCCTTTTATATGTATGAGTCAATTTATCTTTAGGAAACTGATGTTTCCCCAAGGTCATAGCAAATATATACTGTTTTGTTTGCAAGCATGTGTTGCTGAGAGCAAAATATTAGCATCCGTCAGAGAGCACCCTATCAGGGTTTAGTCCTGAAGGTCTGAATTTCCATACTAGCTATACTAATGGCAATAACAATATGTTATTTTCTTATAAAACAACAATAAAATCATTATACAAGCCAACTTAGTTTCTAGTCTCTTCTTTAAGATCCCCAATAGCACTGTATTTTTTTCAAATCTAAGTTCTGGTCTATTGCAAATAATAATGGAAAATAATTACACACAACTCTGCCAGATGGACCATTACTTTCAATTCCCTCTGAATCATTTAAACAAAATAGACTGAATCTTTCTTGATCATTTAATTATTTAGTATAATTACTCAAAAGTTTATAAGAGGACTTCTTGTGGTCACTTAAGAATAGACCATAAGTCAATAATTTTTATCTTAAACTGAGTATTTTCTAAGGTTAAGATAAAGACCAGAAAACAAAGCAAAAGAAAAACATAGTCTGTTAGAACAATATTATTTGCAAACTGTCTTGCAAAAATTTACCAGACATGGAGGCAGAAACTTTGCTTTATTAACTGCAGCACCTAGAAGACTGTCTGAAACTTCATAGGAATTCAGAAAATATCTGCTGAGTGAATGCATAAAACGGAGTTTAATCCAAAGCTTACACATGCATTTATCAAAATCCAGACTTTTTAACATGAAACACAGAAGTAAAGCTAGAGACACGTTTGTTTATTGTTTTTGCTTTTGACTTAAGGATAAAGTGATAGACTAAGTCATGAAGCCAGCAGGGCATTTTATAAAATCTCTTTGCTAGCTGTAATGTGTTCAAAGGTCTTAGCAAAGCCAAACAAACCTGGGTTGCCCTGGGCCCTCATTATATCATCCTACCAGCAAGGAGGTTCTGAGTACTTACTGTGCATTCATTTCTGAGAGATAACAGCAAAGAAGTACAAGCCTATCTACCCTCGAGGAGGCAACAAGCCAATTGGAGAAACGTGACCCATGCCTGAGAGTCCACCAAACATTACAAAACAATATCATGTTAAAAGTCAAACTATTTAAAAAATTAACAGTTTTATCTTGTTATTCAAGGATAACAGAAATAACTTTTTATAAACTATTAGTCACTAACTGGCTGCCTGCAGGCAGAATGCACCTGAAGATATGTTTTAAAAGAATGAATTAACATTTAAATATTGAAAAATTTAGATTAAAATATGTTTTTATAGCTTCACTTGGAAAATAATTTCAGAAACCTGGCATAATTGGACCAGCCTGGTTTTGGAGAAGACTAGTGACTGCCACCTTTAGAGGTTGCAGATGCCCTCACACCAAATGAGGCTACTTCACTCATTTTTGTTACTTTCCTTTAAAGCACCCAAGTTTATTACTTTGTCACAAACTCACAAAAAGTGTCTCAGGACTTTAATGTTCCTACTCATTGCCTTTCAGTCGATTCCAACTCATGGTGACTGTAAGCATTAGAGTGGAACTGCTTCATAGGATTTTCTTGGCAACCACTCAGAGGCTGCACAGCAGAAAGACTTGATGATCTGCGCCTGTAAAGGTTACAGCCTTGAATACCCTGTGGAGCAGTTTTACTCTGTCATATAGGGTCACTATAAGCTGAAATCAACTCGAGGGCACACAACAACAACAACAACAAAAACATAGGTGTAAAAATGGCTTCTGACCTCCTCCTCTAACTTCATAAGGGTGGAAGGGGATGGAGAACCATTATCAGCATCAACAGTCCAAAGCTGATTCCAATGAAGTGGAGGTCAAATATACCTCCAAGCTCCAACCATTCACCAATTCTGACACTAGCTGTCCTGCTGTCCCTCCCATGACACTATCTATTTCTCTGCTGTGTTCTATAATTTGTGGCAAGAGCCACACAGAACTCACAGACAATATTCATGATTATGGGCTTTATTAGGGAAGTAACAGTTTACAAATAGGAACCAGGATCTAGGGATCAGGATGAACAGGCTACAGCCTGGGATCAGGATCAGAAAGCATGTAGGCAAAGTCTCTCTTTTTCAGTGCAGGAAAGCTCTCTCAGCTTCTCTCGGCCATACAAAGGTCTTTTTGATCCCCTGAGAACATGCTTCCCTCACTCCCCTCAGGACAAGCCTCAGCCCTTGGCCCTTGGCCCTCAGCCTGGCCTCTGCCTTGCTCAGGAAGAGTTACAAAGCTCTTTTACCTCTGCCGATAAGTACCCAGACGCATCCCACTCCGCCAGCAAGCCTTCTGCCCAAAGAGCTCTCTCACTCAGTGAGTCATTTTGCCCACTGTAGACACTTCGCTCAGTGGACTGGAAAGCCTACCTTGCCGTCTCGTTCCAGTCTCCTGGTTTGGCTGCTGTCGTTTCTTTGTTGCTACTTCTCCATGTCTCAAGCCATTTCCAGTGTTACAGCTCCTTCTCTCTGTCTCCAAGTTCGAGGAGGTTCTCAATGCTGGGACCCTGGGTCCAAAGGATATGCTCCACTCCCACCTCTTCTTTCTTGATGGTAGTGAGGTCCCCTCTCTGCTCTGGGATTCATTGTGTTTTAAGCCTAGTGGTATGGCAAAACTGACCAATCCCTCATTAGGGTTCCATACATCTTATTTGCATGGTCCCACCCCTTCAGGAGTCTCATGCACCCTATTTGCATTAACAGCAAGCTCTCCAATCCCCTTTTGGGTCACAAGCAAATTATTTGCATAAAACAAACAAAAAAAAGTGTTGCCGTCAAGTTGATTCCAACATCTAATCATTGTGTGGGAGTCACAAGACCATGCATGGCTAGAGAGACCATATTAAGTAATTCACAGGACTGCACTTAGCTGCTAACCAAAAGATGGAAAGTTCAAACTCACCAGTGCCTCTGTGGGAGAAAAGACCTGGCAATCTGCTTCCACAAAGACTACAGCTTAGAAAACCCTATGGAGCAGTTCTACTTTGTCACATGGAGTCACTGAGTAAAAATTGACTCAACAGCACCTAACAAGAATGACAACAATCCTTACAAAAGGAGATCACCAGGCCTTTCTTCTGCAGAAGGAAGTTTATTTCAGGGCAACTAGAGCAACAAAATTTTTAGGTAAGTTCTTAAAGTAGGGTGGATGCTTTACACACCTGTTTTTCCTAAATATGTACAAGAAGACATCAGAACCATCATTAATCCAGTGTTTCACACTTTGTGCTTTTCTCACTTTGGTTTTAACAGTTTATAGAATTTTACTTTCAAGGGACAAATAAGTCTTCCTTTACACAGACGTTTGTTGTTGCTAACATTCAGTGTGTTTTGGTATTTAAGGTATGAATAATTATTTAACCTAGTCATATCAGCTTCTTACACAAAGTTCTGCAAATCTCACCAGAATTCTAGATTCCTTTATCCATTTTTACATCCATAATATATACTTTTCTATACTTCCTATACTTTTTTTTTAAGCCATGCAAATTTGTGTTGAAATAGAAACATTGTAAAAGCCAAATATGTCAAATGACCATGGTGGGGAGGGAGGAAAGTGTTGGATTTCTGTTTATCTTCTTGCTTAATCTCGATCATTTTCTACTCTTTATGACACCTAGATTTTCTTTTGCTTTGTGTCCAGTAATATACACAGACGAAGAAAGAGAAACCTAAAGTCTGGTTCTTTATGGGAGGGAGGTGCTGCAATATAGGTTATTGTTAATCTATGTCTTTGCAGGAAAAAAAAAAAAAAAAACAAGGATAAGAAGTACAATTTCATCGTGGGAATGGGTAGCCATATGTCAGTGATATTTTTCTGTTCTTGGAATTCTGACATTCAGAAGTCATCCAGGTTCAATCAATCAATGTTATAGGTGCTTTCTCTCTCTCTTTACAGCTATGTTACCACTGAAAGTAACAAATACTTCCAAACATTTTAGTAACCGTCATTTATTCAACAAATGTAATGAATCAACCTTAAAATTACTGCCCTACATCTATGAAAAACCAACAACATTCTTAATGGAGAGAGGCTGAAGACATTTCCCTAGAGAACAGGAACAAGACAAGGATGACCTTTATCTCCACTCCTATTTAACATTATGCTGGAAGTCCTAGCTCGAGCAATGAGGCAAGAAAGAAATGAAGGGCATCCAAATTGGTAATGAAGAAGTTAAACTGTCCCTGTTTGCAGATGATATGATACTATACATAGAAAACCCTAAAGAATCCACAAGAAATCTACTGGAACTAATAGAAAGATTCAGCAGAGTAGCAGGATACAAGATAAACATACAAAAATCGCTTGGATACCTATACACCAATAAAGAGAATGATGAGAAGGAAATCAGGAAAACAATACCATTTATATCAGCCCCTAAAGAAAGTAAAATACTTAGGAATAAATCTAACCAGGGATGTAAAAGACCTATACAAAGAAAACTACAAAACACTATTGCAAGAAACCAAAAGAGATCTATATAAACGGAAAAACATACCACGTTCATGCATAGGTAGACTCAACATTGTGAAAATGACAATTCTACCCAAAGCAATTTACAAATACAATGCAATCCCAATCCAAATACGAACAACATTCTTTAAAGAGATGGAAACACTAATCATTAACTTTATATGGAAAGGGAAGAAACCCCGGATAAGTAAAGCTCTATTGAAGAAGAAGAATAAAGTAGGAAGACTTGCACTACCTGACCTCAGAAACTACTATACAGCTACAGTAGTCAAAACAGCCCGGTACCGGTACGACAGATACATTGACCAATGGAACAGAATTGAGAACCCAGATGTAAACCCATCCACCTACAGTCACCTGATCTTTGACAAAGGCACAAAGTCCATCAAATGGAGAAAAGACAGTCTTTTTAACAAATGGTGCTGGCAAAACTGGATGTCCATTTGCAAAAAAATGAAACAGGACCCATACCTCACATCATACACAAAAACTAATTCAAAATGGATCAAAGGCCTAAATATAAAGCCAAAAACTATGAATTTCATAGAAGAAAAAATAGGATGAATGCTAGAGGCCCTAATGCATGGCATTAACAGTATACAAACCATAACCAACAACACATAAACTCCAGAAGATAAGCTAGATAACTGCGATCTTCTAAAAATTAAACACTTATGCTCATCAAAAGACTTCAACAAAAGAGTAAAAAGAGAACCTACAGACCAGGAAAAAATTTTTGGCCATTAGAAGTCAGACAAAGGTCTAATCTCTAAAATATACAAGAAAATCCAACACCTCTACAATAAAAAGACAAATAATCCAATTAAAAAATGGGCAAAGGAAATGAACAGACATTTCATCAAAGAAGACATTCAAGCAGCCAACAGACATGAGGAAATGCTAGCGATCACTAGCCACTAGAGAAATGCAAATTAAAACCATGGTAAGATATCATTTCAACCCAGCATTACTGGCACAAATCAAAAAGAAACTGGAAATAACAAATGTTGGCGAGGCTCCGGGATATCAGAACTCTTATGCACTGCTGGTGGGAATGCATAATGATACAACCATTTTGGAAAGTGATATGGTGCTTCCTTAGAAAGCTAAAAATAGGAATACCATATGATCCAGCAATCCCACTCCTAGGAATATATCCTAGAGAAATAAGAGCCGTCACAGAAAGAACATATGAACACCCATGTTCATTGTAGCATTGTTCACAATAGCAAAAGATGGAAACAACCTAGATGCCCATCAACAGATGAATGGATAAACAAACTATGGTACATTACACACAATGGGGTACTATGCAATGAGAAAGAACAATGATGAATCTGTGAAGCATCTCATAACATGGATGAAACTGGAAGACATTATGCTGAGTGAAATAAGTCAATCACAAAAGGACAAATATTGTATGAGACCGCTACTGTAAAAACTCATGTAAAATTTACACACAAAAAGAAACAATTTTTGTTGGTTATGCAGGATGGAGGGGGCAACTAAACAGACAATAGATAAGTGGTTACTTTGGTGAAGGCTAAGACAGTACACAATACTGGGGACGCCAGCACAACTTGTACAAGCAAAGGTCATGGAAGCTCCATAGACACATCCAAACTCCCTGAGGGACTAAATTGCTGGGCGGAGGGCTGTGGGGACCATGGTCTCGGGGAACATCTAGCTCAACTGTCATATCAGTTTATAAAGACAATGTTCTACATTTTACTTCAGTGAGTAGCATCTGGGGTCTTAAAAGTCTGTGAGCAGCCATCTAAGATACTCCACTGGTCTCACCCCTTCGAGAGCAAGGGAGAATGAAGAAAGCAAGATATAAGCGAAAGATTAGTTCAAAGGACTAATGAACCACAACTACAGTGGCCTCCACCAGACTGCGTCCAGCACAACTAGATGGTGCCCAGTAACCACTGCTGACTGCTCTGACAGGGATCACAGTAGAGGGTCCTGGACAGAGCCGGAGAAGGATGTAGAACAAAATTCTAACTCACAAGAAAAGGCCAGATTTACTGGCCTGACAGGCTGCAGAAACCCCGAGAGTATGGCCCCCAGACACCCTTTTAGCTCAGTGGTGAAGTCACTCCCAAGGTTCACTGTTCAGCCGGGGATTGTACACTCCATAAAACCAAACAGGACTAATGAGGCACAGTAGTCCAGGGACAAGGTTTGGAAGGCAGGAGGGGACAGGAAAGCTGGTGATAGAGAACCAAAGGTTGAAAAGAGACAGTGTTGACATGTAGTGAGGTTGTTAACCATTGTCATAGGGCAATATGTGTACTAACTCTTTAATGAGAAACTATTTGTTCTGTAACCTTCATCTAAGGTACAAAAAAAAAGAATTATCTACGTGAGATCAAATTGACAACAGCAACTCAAAAGGTTTGATGGGAAGCCAAGGGGGCAGTGAGTTGAAGATAATGCTGATGGAATAATTTGGAAAAGGATAGTGAGAATAGCAGCACAACTGGAAGAATGTAATCGACGTCATTGAATTGTACATGTAAAAACTTTTGAAATGGTGTAACTTTGGCTATGTATAGTTCCCCCCGCCAAAAAAAAAAAGGTCCTCCAAGGCTGAGAAGGGAGAGCGTTGACATGTCGTGGGGTTGTTAATCAGTGTCATAAAACAATATGTGTACTGACTGTTTAATGAGAAACTATTTGTTCTGTAAACCTTCATCTACAGTACAATAAAAAGAAATAAAAAAATTTAAAAAATCACTGCCCTAGACGTTGAACCATAAAATTAAGAATTAAGACTGTCTATACTTTAGGGTCTCTATGAGTTGGAATCTACTGGATGGCAGTAGGTTTTTTTTTTAATATATATACTATAGAATTAAATAAAAAAAAAAAAAAAAAGAAGAAGCCCTGGTGTCACGGTAGTTTAGAGCTTGGCTACTAACCAAAAGGCTGGCAGTTTGAATCCACCAGCCGTTCCTTGGGAACTCTCTGGAACAGTTCTACTCTGTCCTATAGGGTCACTACAAGTCAGAATCAACTCAATGGCAATGTGTTTGGTACAAGTTTTTATACTATAGAATAAGGAGCCCTGGTGGTGCAGTGGTTTAAGCAATTGACTGCTAACCAAAAGGTTGGTGATTCAAGACTACCACAGCTCTGTGGGAGAAAGATGTGGCAGTATGCTTCCATAGACATTTATAGCCTTGGAAACTCTCTGGGGTTACTATGAGCCAGAATCAACTCCATGGTAGTGGTTTTTTTTTTTTTTTTTTTTTTGGTACTATAGAATGAAGTCCTAGTGGCACAGTGTTAAGAGCTCAGGCTGTAACCAAAAGGTTGGCAGTTCGAAAACACCAGCCATTCCCCAGAAATTCTGTGGAACAGATCTACTCTTTCCTATAGGGTCACTATGAGTAGGAACCGTTTCAAGGGCAATGGATTTTTTTGAGTTTATACTATAGAATTATAGAATTAAGACTGTCTATGCTCTTGGCTGCTAACCTAAAGGTCAGCTATTCAAAACCACCAGCCACTCTGCAGGAGAAAGATGTAGGAGTCTGCTTCTGTAAAGATTTACACCTTATGGAGCAGTTCTATTCTGACCTGTAAGATCGCTATAAATCTGAATCAACTGGATGGCAATAGGTTTGTTTTCCTGTTTTTTTTTAATACTCTTAGGTAGCTCTCAATCCAGGGGATATACAGACTACTAAATACCAAAACCCATTGCCATCCAGTCAATTCCAACAGAGTATAACTGCCCCATAGGGTTTCCAAGGAGTGGCTGGTGGATTCGAACTGCCGACTTTTGGTTAGCGGCCATAGCTGTTAACCACTATACCACCAGGTCTCCAGACAACTAAATAGGGAATTCAAATTACTGTCAATAGTAGAACAGATATTAAAGAAACATAGATGAAGCATACATAACTTGATATTGAGTTTCACAAAGAATCCTTGCTTACCAAGAAACAAAAGGGCCACATAAACCAGAGACTCCATCAGCCTGAGACCAGAAAAACTAGATGGTGCCCAGCTACCACCAGTGACCACCCTGGCAGGGAACAGACAAGAAAGTCCCTGACAGAGCAGGAGAAAAGTGGGTGCAGAACTCAAATTGTAGTAAAAAGACCAGACTTAATGGTCTGACTGGGACTGGAGGAACCCTGGAAGACATGGCTCCTAGACTCGCTGTTGGCCCAAAACTAAAACCATTCCTGAAGCCAACTCTTCAGACAAAGATTAGACTGGACTATAAGACATAAAATGATACTCGTGAAGAGTGTACTTCTTAGCTCAAGTAAATACATGAGACTATATGGGCAGCTCCTGTGTGGAGGTGAGATAAGAAGGCAGAAAGGGACAGGAGGTGGTTGAATGGACACAGGATATCTGAGGTGGAAAGGAGGAGTGTGCTGTCACAGTATGGGGAGAACAACTAGGGTCACATAGCAGTGTGTGTACAAATTTTTGTATAAGAAACTAACTTGAGCTGTAAAATTTCTTTTAAAGCGCAATTAAAAAAAAAAAAGAATCCTTACTTAAATTGAATCTATTGAAGAACATGTTCACTGTCTTAGGAGAGTGTTGAATGTTGCTGATATGTTGGAGCATCCATCATGCATTTGATGATGAAGAAGCTTCAAGCATGTTTTGATATTTCAAATTTTATTTGGAAGAAAAGACTTTCTGTCAATCTTGATGGCTGACTGGATGTGGAATGTGATAGAGAAGGAAAAGTTTAGGATGACACTGGTATTTTTAGGTGAATTCTAGTGAAATTTTCTACAAGGAGCTTGTGGAGGAATAGGTTTTGACAGCAGCAAAGATGATAGAATCAGCCTTAAATGAGACGCCTATGGACAATCAAGTGGAAATAGCTGCCAGAATATGTATCTGGAACTCATGAGAGAGATCAGGGTTAAAGATGTAGATTCTAATGTCATCGTAGAGCGGTAGTAGTTTAGGCTACGGAAGTACATCAGGTCACTTACAGATAGGTTCATAGAGAAATAAGAAAGATAGATGAATATGGATTCTTGCAATCCACAATAGCTAAATGAAATAGGAGAATATGTTGTAATAGCCAAGGAAGAATCAGTAAAGCTGGAGAGGGGAACAGTTTGCACAGAATCCTAAGCATCATATAATGAATTTAAAACTATGAACCTCACATGACCTTCAAGGAAGCAGTCTCAGTGAAGCAGTAGGTGACAAGTGAGATTACTATGGTTTGAAGAGTGAATATGGAACAAGAAAATACAGCTGGCAAGTGCATACTTCTTCAAAGGAGATTGGCCCTGAAGAGTGAATGAAATAGGGAAATAGCAGGAAGGAAATACTAGACTGAAGAGAAGCCTCAAAGGAGCAGTGGTTGTAATTGGACAGTGTCTTTAGTCAAGAGGGAACAGGGCTATCCTGATTTATGCTGATCTCTCTAGAGTAAAGTGGTTACATCCTGATTAATTCTTAGAATTAATAGTAAAGTCCCAAGTTTAAGAGACAAAGTTTAAGAATATTAGATGAGAATTTAATTTACTCATTTTTCTTGATTCCATGAGAAGATATTTCCCTGAATAATCGTAAATTCTTGCCCTATGCCTTACCCCTCCCTATACTCATTGCCGTTGAGGAGATTCCAACTCACAGTGACCCTGTAAAACAGAGTAGAACTGCCCCCTAGGGTTTCCAACGACTCACTGGTGGATTGGAACTGCCGGCCTTCTGGTTAGCAACCGAATTCTTAACCACTATGCCACCAGGGCTCCACCCTTCCCTATAGAAGTGAATTTTCTGAACTAATCAAGCTAATGTTCTCAGTGTGTGGCAATTATTTCTCTTTTTTCTTTCTTGTCCATCTGGACTAATGAGGGGCAGTACTGGGTTAGTGCTTTGCCTATAAACTTGGCATCACCCTTGCATGGGCCATCCCAAGGTTTAGATGTGGAGCTTAGGGAATTAGCAGACCCACTTAGCTCCCCCTCTAAGTGGTATCACCTGATCTAGCTTTATCAGGGAATCAACTCCAGCTATTGACTCCGCAGTTTTATTTCTCAACTTCAGAATGCTAATACGGTATAATGGAGTTATTTATTTGAGGACCACCCAGAGATTCCAATAAAACAAGTTTAACAAATATGTGATAATCCCAGACCTATAAGAACTGTATAAACTATTTTAGATCTAACAGTGTATGATTCCACCTATACAGGAATAGGGCTTAAACAAATGAGATATGTTAACAATAAAAGAAAGATCTGTCTGAAAAAAAGTCCTTTTCATAGGTGAGCCTAAAGTTCTAGAGCAAAACGTAATAAAGCAGGGTGTGGAGACGTAGTTTTCTTAATGCTGTTACAATCTTTGCTTCTCTTGTCTTGCCTTCTTCTTGACATCCTACTTCCTGTTCTTGTTTTATTTTAAATCCCACAGTAAGATACACTCTGTAGACATATTCTTATTAGAAAAGAAATAAATTTATCTGTTCATGATAGACTTTTAAAATCTCTACATCACAATACAAATCTTTGTCTATTTAAAGTGCTTTATGTGCAAATGACAACGTTCACTCATGTGTTCATTCATCCCATCCATTTGTTGATTCCGTGGCTATTTACTGAGCCCCTATATAGGATCGCTATGAGTCGGGATTGACTCAACAGCAGTGGATTTGGTTTTGGTTTATATTGTAGACGTTTGCCATTCTTTTTGGCTGTCTATGTTTGAAGACTTCTCTCATTTATAAATTCAACAAAGTCAAGCATTTGCCTTCTCTGCCCCTGGGAGCTGAGGCTTAAGCACATCACCTGAGGTTGGCTGATTAGATATATCCTTTGAAATTTTTAATATGAAGTAACTGATACAAAATGAATAGAATGACAAATTCCTTCTGGAAGTGAGAGGTATGGCAGCAAAGCCCACTTCCATGATGGCAGGGCCAACAGTGACAGGGGCAGCATCTTAGGTCTGTGCTAATAGTGACGCTAGCTTCAGGATCCAATGTGCAAAATGATGGTAGCAGGCAGTGGAGCCCTCCAAGGACTGACACTTTTTGACATGATTTTGACTCCAGCTGCACAGTTTCCCTTTTTGGTTGCTTCACTTTTCAGCTTTTCCAGCAAAAGAACAAGGGAAACTCTTAATGATACGGATTAACACTATAGCCACAACCATGGGCTCAGTCATACCAGTGATCATGAAGATGGCACAGGACCAGGCAACATTCTGTTCTTTTATATATAAGGTCTCCATGGATCAGAGCTGACTCAACAGCAACTAACAACAACAATAACTCCATATCCAAAAAAAAAAATTCATTTTTGTTTAAATCAGACAGGGCGTGTCTTTGTTGCTTGTAGCTTAGTTCTATGCTTGTCGTGATAGTATCGATAATGTGGCGAACATTGTGTTGGCTACTAAGGAAACAAAAGAGAGGTAGAGACCTGCTCACAAAGAGTTAATAATATCCAAAACTTCCTTCAAGGGGAGTTCATATCTTAATATTCTCAGTCAGTATAAAGAAACCCTGTAATTTGTTGAGTACATATTTATAGGGTCTGGGGAGATAAACATTTTTGCTTCACTAAATCAAGAGATTTTAATAGTTAGAATTTTGAAGATGAGGGTTTTCTGAAGGACCAGAGAGGGGCCTCTACATATCATTGAACAAATTGCAGCATCACAGATTCTCAGAGTAGACGTGATCCCTAAGAGGCCGTCTAATCCAAAATGCTACTTGATTCATGAAACGTAAGAAAACATTTCCATGCTCAAATTGTTGCTGGCTAGTAATTACCGAGGTTAGGGTCCGTTACTGTTATTTTTTGTCTGCACAGATTTTCTTCAACAAATCACATTATAGAAATATTCCAGGCCATTCTGTCAGTTAGCCAAGCTTAGCTGTGGGGCAGTGCTTCACTGGGCACACATTAGAGTGCAGCACAGAGCTACTTCAATAGTTTAAGTACATTTTTATGCTTCATCGCTGCTTTTCACATATCTGTGATTTTGATCACTCTAAGCGTAATGTACATTTATTGAAATCATGATAAAAGGGAGTTCAACTAAACTACTCCTCTTCATCTCACAGTTGACATAATAAGCTGGATCAAGATTCTCTTGAACAGTCACAGCATTTATGTTGGTTAAAGGTTGGAGATGAAAACGGATTCAATTACATCGACAGGTGAGAATGAATCTCTTCTCTTAATCTTCAAAAATTTGACATTACTTTTGGTCTATTACCCTGAAAATGCATTTGATTTTGATCTAAAAGCTGGTTTTCTAACAGTTATGGGGAAATTCTAGTTATTTCAAGCATTTTGTGCATGCTTTCGGAAGAAATAGTGAATTCATCAACGGTAATATTTTGTTTCATTTGCAGAAAATAACTTGTTGAACAAGAAAGTTATCCTCAAGTGATTACTGCACACTTGCATAACTCTTGTCACCTTTGGATTGCTCAGTGCTTTAGCTCTTCTAGACCATTAATTTCAGAACAGTCTTTCACATTTTGATGAAAACTGTAGGGATAATCTCAGTTGTTGTGTTTTTAGACTAATAAAGCTACAATTTCTTGAGTGAGGGCTTATTGTGCCAGATCCTCTGCCAGGCACTATACATTTCCTCCCACCAGCTGCTCCTTGGAATCCCTATGGGGCTGTTCTACTCTGTCCTACAGGGTAGCTATGAGTCAGAATCAACTTGATGTCAATGGGTTTGGTTTTTTGGTTCTAAAGATTGTTAGCTAGTTCAGGTGCTTATTTTTCAAACTAGTCATCTAGCTCAGGTTTAGGAAAACTCATATTTTATTCAGTTTTAATCTATACTAGTGTTCCCATTCTTCTAGTCTGTCTTTTGCCTTTGTCATTGAAAAAGTAAACACAAATTCTGGGCAAAAATGAAGGCCTCTCTTGAGATTTCACAAAATAAAATCAACTTTGTCAGTTGCATATCTGGCATCTAAGCACGTGCTTTCTTAGTTTCCCAAGTCTAGAAGAGTATTACTCAATATAGATAAGTAGTGAAGGACAGCACGGTATTAATACCTCTGGGTGTAAACTCAATATATCCACATTTGACCCCCAACTTGACTGATACTCTCAACTGCACAAGTTACTTTTGCTTTCTATTTGGAGAAATTTACTCTGTAAAGTAAATGATTTTCAATATCCCTTCTACCTCTGACCTTCTATAGTGCCATGCTACCCTGTTACGGATTGAATTGTGTCCTTCAGAAATATGCATTGTAAATCCTAACCTCTATGCTTGTGGTTATAATCCCATTTGGGAATAGGTTGCCTTTGTTATGTTAATGAGACAGGATTAGTGTAGGGTTATGTCCTGAGTCAATCTCTTTTGAGATATAAAAGAGATTAAACAAGCAAGTGGAAAGCAAAGATGGAGGAACAGAGATGCCAAGACACATCATGAATGTTCAGGAGCAGAACCTAAAAAGAGACAAGGACCTTCCCCTAGAGTTAACAGAAAGAAAGCCTTCCCCTAGGGCCGACCCCCTGAATTCGAATTTCTAGCTTCCTAAACTGTGGCAAAATAAATTTCTGTTTGTTAAAGCCACCTATTTGCAGTAGTTCTGTTATAACAGTACTAGAAAACTAAGACACCCTCCCTCCCAAAGATGTACATACAACCCGGACATATCTATAGTATTCCAGTCACATTTATCCATGTGTCCATTTGGTGTTTTCGCTTGAGATATTAATAGACACCTCACACTGTAACATGATCTGAACCAAACATAGCCTCTTTCTCTGGGGTTCAAATCTGCAGTTCCTAAATTGATCCTTAACAGAAGCACTCGCCTTATAAAACAAGCAAGATTTGGAAATATTCTGGGACTTCTTTTCCCTTACTTGAAGCATCAAGTTCATCACCAGCCTCTCTCAAATCGTCTCCAAAATCTCCCCTGAATCTACTCTGTCCACTTCTTTCAATTACCACTTTCTTTGCTTCAATTCAAGGAAATTTTTTTTTTCCCTCACCGGGTTTATTGCAATAGCCTCCCATTCCATCTCATTTCCCCTGTGTCATGCCTTCCAATCCTTTTGCACAATGTCATAAGATCAAGTCTCTCCCCTAGCGTTCTTACGGTCCTTATTAATCTCCCAATCAATACCCCACTTACCCCTTACAGTATATAATACTGAACTATGAAATTTTTCTAATCCCAACCCCCAGTCAACATGTTCTTTCTTTTTGTTTGTTCTATGCCTAGAACTTCCTCCTGTACATACCACTTTTTCAGCTGGGTATTTCCTGTACATACGTCAAGATCTAGCTCAGAAATCGCCTTTTTAAGGGCGATTTAACAAACTCTTCTGAATTCTCATAACATCCTGTGCGTGTCTCTGCTGTTGTCATTATCACACTGTATTTATTTACTGAACTATCTTCATTCTTGATTTTCAAAGTTTTTGAGAACAGGGATTATACTTTTATCCCTGTCTTCCCACTGCTTAGCACATGTTAGTTTCCCAATAAATATACGCTTTTCAAAAGTGAAAGTGCAATAAAATATTACCAGGATCTTAAAGGAAATGGGGAAGAGGGCAATATACAATTGAACTGTTTATTAGCCAGAAATCAGAATAAAAAACCTACTGAAGAGTTCTGCATAACACAAAAATAACTACTTGAGGACTCCCCAAAACATGGACAAAAGCAGGGGGATTGTGGAAAGTTTTTTTTTTTTTTTTTCCTTTCTCAATTTTATGTTCTACAATTAAGTCCTCGTCAGGAAGCCACACTATGCTGGAGGTTAAAACTCAGAAATCATGCCAACTTTTGGGCCAGAGGAACCAGGAAAATGAGCTTCTATATGTTGGAGAAGGAGCCCTGGTGGCACAACAGTTAAGCATTGTTAGGCTGCTAACTGAAAGGTCTGTAGTTCGATCTCAATCAGCAGCTTCTCAGGAGAAACACCTGGAGATCTGCACCCATAAAGATTACAGCCTAGAAAATCTGTGGGGCAGTTCTACTCTGTCACATGGGATTTCTATGAGTTGGAATCGACTCCATGGCACCTAACAATAACAACTAGGTTGGAGAATGAGGACAGAATCGCAGAGGGAGAGAATCAAATAAGGGGATCCTCTATTTCTGTGTATGAAGCTACACAAGTTCTAGACTAACCTCTAATCTATGCATCCATGGGTCAGACCCAAACCGTCGTATCAAAGGCTGAGAGAACTGAACAGAGATTGGAACCAACCCAAGTAAAAAGCCATAGAATTTACAGTGTGAGCCTAACAGGGTTGACTACTCCTTAGAAAACAAAAACAAAGCGAAACAACAACAACCAACCTTAAAAATTTTGCAAGGCTTTACGACAGAACCCAGAGTATATATAACATTATATTTGCACAAGACACAAATTAGAATTACTCAACATAGAAAGAACCAGAAAAATGTAATTTATTCTCAAGGAAAAAGACAATGAAAATGTTATCATCCCAAGATAACCCAGATGTTGATGTTATCAGGAAAAAAAAAAACTTTAAAGCAGATTTTATAAATATGCACATATGGTAAAGAAAAAGTCATTTGAAGTGAATGAAAAGATAGAAATTATAAGACTTTAGATTATTTTCCCTCTTAAATTTCATAAATTTATAAGAGTATATTTGTTCCTATGCTCTTTTATTAAGCCATTCATCTTTGTTGTGTTTGCAATTACCATCGTTTTACTCAAATAACACATGCTTTCTACATTTGTTTGCCAACTGCACCCTCCCCCTAGGGGCATTTTCATAAGCGCCACTAGGCTAATTTTTTTTAAACAAGTTAATGTAAAAAAAATTAGCATAGCACACTTATGAAAATCTCTCTCTGGGGAGGGCGTGGTAGGCAAACAAACGTAGAAGCTGCGTGTTATTTGTGTAAAAATACAGTATTTCTCTTCAATATTCAGTATTTTATTTGCATGTTCTCATTTATTTTTATCCTTTTTCAAGAGATTTGTCCCATTTGTTGGTCTTTTCTAGGAAACAAGGTTTTTTTTTTGGTTGTTGTTGTTAATGTTCTATATTGATTTTTCTCCTGGTTGTTATTGTTTATGTTACTGACCTCTGCTCTTAGAGTTATTTTCTTCCTTCTTGCTTTTTTTATTTTTACCAACTTTTACATGAAAATATTTTGATAATTTTTTTAGAATTTTTCTCGTTTTTGACTAAATGTACGTAAGGTTATCATTTATTTCCTTTTTTCTCTTTATCAGCTAGTCTCTATTTTGAAATGTAGTGTTTTCATGTTCTTTCAATTTTAAGTATTTTAAATTAATTACAATTTTTCTCTATAAACAAAGACTATATATTTAATAACAGCTTTTACATACATTATATAAATTTGTATATTTTGCATTTACATAATTTATATATAATTTATATTTTATATATATTTTTACACACACGTAGGTATACACACACACTCATACTTAGTGGTTTCCATTTTTGTTACATTGTAGTCAGCCAACACAATTTTTTAAGATGCTCATTTAGTCAAATTTATTCAGACCTCTTTTTTGGACATTACAGGTCCAGTTATGGTTATTTTCCAAATATGATCAAAATAAATGTGTAATTCCGTAGGGATGTAAAATATATCCATATGTACCTATTTACATTCAGGCATACACACACATATATAACATACAGACACAAACACATACACGTTCATTATTGTTAGGTGCTGTTGAGTCTATTCTGACTCATAGAGACAACACGCACAACGGAATAAAACACTGCCCGGTCCTGTACCATCTTCATGATCATTGCCATGCTTGAGCCCGTTGTTGCAGCCCCTGTGTCCGTCCATCTCACAGAGGGTTTTCCTCTTTTTCGCTGACGCTTAACTTTACCAAACATGATGTTCTTCTCCAGGGACTGGTCCCTCCTGATAATACGCCCAAAGTATATGAGATGAGCCTCACCAACCTTACTTCTAAGGAGCATTCTGGCTGTACTTCTTCCAAGACAGATTTGTTCATTCTTCTGGCAGTCCATGGTATATTCAATATTCTTGGACAACACCATAATTCAAAGGCATCAACTATTCTTCAGCGTTCCTTATTCATTGTCCAGCTTCGTTATGCATATGAGGTGATTGAAACACCATGGATTGGTCAGGCACACCTTAGTCCTTAAAGTGACATCTTTGCTTTTTAACACTTTAAGGAGGGTTTTTGGAGCACATTTGCCCAGTGCAATGCATACTTTGGTTTCTTGACTGCTGCTTCTATGGGTGTTGATTGTGGATCCAACTAATATGAAATTCTTGACAATTTCAATCTTTTCTCTGTTTATCATGATGCTGCTTATTGGTCCAGTTGTGAGGATTTGTTTTCTTTATGTTGAGATGTAATCCATACTGAAGGCTGTGGTCTTTGATCTTTACCAGTAAGTGCTTCAAGTCATCTTCACTTTCAGCAGGCCAACTTGTGTCATCTGCATATCACAGGTTGTTAATATGTCTTCCTCCAATCCTAACGATGTGTACTTCTTCATATAGTCCACGTTCTGGGATTATTTGCTCAGCATACAAGTTAAATAAGTATGGTGAAAGTTTACAGCCCTGACACTTACCTTTCTTGACTTTAAACCAGGCAGTATCCTCGTGTTCTTTTTGAATGACTGCCTCTTGGTCTAAGTACAGGTCCTTCATGAGCACAATTAAACTTTCTGGAATTCCCATTCTTCGTAGTGTTATCCATAATTTATTATAATCCACACAGTCAAATGCCTTTGCATAGTCAATAAAACATAGGTATACATCTGTCTGATATTCCTTGCTTTCAGCCAAGATCCATCTGACATCAGCAATGATATCCCTCGTTCCATGTCCTCTTCTGAATCTGACTTGAATTTCTGGCAGTTCCCTGTCAATGTACCACAGCAACTACTTTTGAATGAACTTCAGCAAAACTTTACTTGTGTGTGATATTAATGATATAATTCCATAATTTCCATATTCTTTTGGGTCACCTTTCTTTGAAACGGAAACAAACATGGATCTCTTCTAGTCAGTTGGCCAGGTAGCTGTCTTCCAAATTTCTCGACAGAGATGATCGAGCACCTCCAGCGCTGTATCCATTTGTTGAAACATCTCAATTGGTATTCTGTTAATTCCTAGAGCCTCGTTTTTCACCAATGTCTTCATGCAGCTTGGACCCCTTCCTTCAGTACCATCTTACATATGCTACCTCCTGAAATGGTTGAACATCAACCAATTCTTTTTGGTATATGACCCTGTGTATTCCTTCCATCTTCTTTTGATGCTTCCTGCATCGTTCAATATTTTCCCTATAGGATCCTTCAATATTACAGATTTAGGCTTGATTTTTTTCTTTAGCTTTTCAGCTTGAGAAATGCCAAGTGTGTTCTTCTCTTTTGGTTTTCTATCTCCAGGTCTTTGCATATTTCATTATAATACTTTGTCTTCTTGAGCTGCCCTTTGAAATCTTCCATTCAGCTCTTTTACTTCATCATTTCTTCCCTTTGCTTTAGCTACTCTATATTCAAGAGCAAGTTTCCGAGTCTTTTCTGACATCCATTTTGTCTTTTCTTTCTTTCCTGTCTTTTTAATGACCTTTTGCTTTCTTCATCTATGATGTTCTCCATGTCATTCCACAACTCGTCTGGTCTTCAGTCATTAGTGTTCAACGTGTCAAATCTATTCTCGAGTTGGTCTCTAAATTCAGATGGGATGTACTCAAGGTCATACTTTGGCTCTCGCGAACTTGTTCTAATTTTCTTCAACTTCAACTTAAATTTGCATATAAGCAATTGATGTTCTGTTCCACTGTCGGCCCTTGACCTTGTTCTGACTGATAACGTTGAGCTTTTCCACAGACGTAGTCGATTTGAGTCCTGTGTATTCCATCTGGCAAGATCCATGTGTACTGTAGCCATTTATGTTGTTGAAAAAAGGTATTTGCAATGAGGATTTCATTGGTCTTGCAAAATTCTATTATGTGATCTCTGGAATCATTTTATCACCAAGGTCATATCTTCCAACTACCAATCCCTCTTTGTGTCTTTCGCATGCCAATCACCAGTCATTATTGATGTGTCTTGATTGTATGTTTGATCAACTTCAGACTGCAACAGTTAGTAAATATCTTTAATTTCTTCATCTTTGGCCTTACTGGTTGGTGTGTAAATTTGAATAACGGTCTTATTACCTGGCCTTCCTTGTAGGCGTTTAGATACCTTCCTATCACTGACAGCATTGTACTTCAGGATATATCTTGAAGCGTTCTTTTTGACGATGCATGTGACACCATCTCTCTTCAAGCTGTCATTCCTGGCATAGTAGACCGTATAATTTTCTGATTCAAAATGGCCAATACCTGTCCATTTAATCTCACTAATGCCTAAGATATAGATCTTTATGCACTCTATTTCTCTTTTGAAGACTTCCAATTTTCCTAAATTCATACTTTGTACATACCATGTTCTGATTACTAACGGATGTTTGCAGCTATTTTTTCTCATTTTGAGTCATGCCACATCAGCAAATGAAGTTTCTGAAAACTTGACTCCATCCAAGTCATTAAGGTCAACTTTACTTCGATGATGCAGCTCTTCCCCAGTCTTATTTTGAGTGTCTTCCAACCTGAGGGGCTCATCTTCCAGCATTATATTAGACAATGTTCTGTTGCTGTTCATAAGGTTTTCACTGTCCAGTTTTTTTCAGAAATAGACTGCCAGGTCCTTCTTAGCCTGCCTTAGTCTGGAAGCTCCACTGAAACCTGTCCAACAAGGATGACCTTGCTGGTATTTGAAATAGAAGTAGCAAAGCTTCCAGTATCACAGCAACACACAAGCCACAACAGTATGACAAACTGACAGACACGTATGTACACATACATATACAGTCTTAATATATTTCAGTCTTAATAGTGGAATATTTCATTTTATTTTCCTTCAGTTATTTTTGTTTTATGCTAATTTTATGAGTTTCTAAAATGAGTATAATAATACCTACAAATACAATTACCAATTAATCAATTTTCCTGTTGTTCTGTCAGTTTTGTCAGATGGAGTTCATACATTTTGAGACTCTCTTGTTAATGCTTATTATATCTTCTTGATTTTTTGTTTCTTTTAACCATATGGAGCCCTGGTGGTGCAGTGGTTAAGAGCTATGGATGCTAACCAAAAAGTCAGTAGTTCAAATCCACCAGAAGCTTCTGGGAAACCCTGTGGGGCAGTTCTACTCTGCTCTATAGAGTCACTGTGAGTTGGAATCAACTCTATAGCAATGGGATTTTTGTTATTTTTACCTATATATGCCATCCCTCTTTTCCTTTTTATTGGTTTTTAACTTTTAGTTCCCTTCGACTTGAAGTTTTCTTTTACTTTATATTTTCGTCTCACATATATATATATATATATATATATATATATATATATAAATTTATCTCCCCAATACATGACATTGCAGGGTTGTTTTTATAATCTGATTTGAGAATTTCTTTTGATTTATGAATTAATCTAATTCTATTGAAATTACTGTTGTGTTGGGACTTATTTTTGCCAATTTACTTTGCATTTTCTCTGTATATATTTCTTTTCCTTTTTCACTTCTATTAAATGGATGAACATTTTATGTTATTTTAAAAGTTCACATATTTATATGAATAGATATTTTATTATTTTTCCCTTTCAATTTGTTAAGGTTGTAAATACTACTATCTTCTCTCTGCATATAACACTTTCATCTTCTCATACTTTGTTCTCTTCTTTCCTCACCTAGCTATGTTAATATTATTTGCAATTTAGTTCTGTTTGTAATATATGTATGTTTTGCTCATTTTTATTTCTTGCTGATTTTTACATGACAATAAGCCACATTAGTTTATTAGTCTTTTCTGCTTCTAATATATCTACTCCTGCTTAATTTCTTTATTATCTTCTTAGGGTAGTTCCTCTGAGAATTGATTTAATTTTTTTTCTTTTGCAAAGGAAGTCTCTATAGCTACTCTATTCAGTATGGTAGTCTCTAGCCACATTTCAAGGAACCCCAGTGGTGCAATGATTAAACACTCATCTGCTAACCAAAAGGTTGGCTGTTCAAACCCACCCTCTGGCTCCTTGGGAGAAAAGACCTGATGATCTGCTTCTGTAAAGATTACAGCCTAAGAAACCCTATGAAGTGATTCTATTCTGTTGCATGGAGTTGCTAAGAGTCAGATTCAACTCGATGGTACACAATAACAGTCACAATTCACTACTGAGTAAAAAGTTCTACTGAACAAAGCTCCCCTATATCACAGGTAATTTCACTCTTACATTAAACGATAATTTAGCTAAGTATAAAATATAAGATTTGGACCTTGCTCTTAATAGTTGGGAAAGAGTCTTCTTTTATTCAGTGTTGGCAAGTTTAGTATCAATCTAATTCTATTTCTTTGTAGAAACTAGAACACATTTTCCTACTCTTATTATAAGTATTAAAATACTTGTTACATTGGTCTTGAGGTTATATTGTTGTTGGACTATTTTTTTCTTAGATATTATTTCTTCAAAAACTCCTTCCCCTCTGATTACTTTTTTGTGTCTGGAACATTAGATATAAGACTATTGATGCCTACTGCTAGCCTCCATATTAGGATTCCTGGTAGCACAATGATTAAGAGCCCACCAGCGGCTTCCCAGGAGGAAAGACTTGGGGATCTGCTCCCGTAAAGATTTCAGCCTAGGAAACCTTATGTACTCTGTCATATAGGGTTGCTATGAGTCAGAATCCACTTGATGGCATACAACAACAGCCTCCATATATCTTAATTTTTTTTTTGCATTGTCTATTTCTTTTATCCATGTTGTTTCCTTTTGGCAAGTTCTTTGGCATGATTATCAAGCTATATACATTCAGCTTTTAATCCCAGCTATTGATTTTTTAAAAAATCCAAATATCATATTTTCTATAATAAGGATTTCTACCATTATTAGTCTTTAACATTTTTAGAGAATTTTAGATCTTGTTTGATTTTTTTTTCATTTGTCAGTTACATTAATTTTGTTTTGTATAGTATAAACTATTCAGCTTCTAGTCTTACCTTAATGTGCATTTTTGTTTTTCAGATTTTTTTATTATCTCCCCCACTTCTTTGAGTTATATGGAAGGGAGAGAGGTTAAATTCTGGACTTAGCTGCTGTTCTTCTTAAGGGGAAGAGATTGGGAAATATGCTTCAGAATGAAGAGACCTAAGTACCACTGACTGAACACATCTGCCCTGCAGATAGTTTACCTTGCCCTTCAGGACATTTTCTCAACCTCATGCTTGGGTATTGCTCTTTTTCATAAGTTTTTCCTTCCCAACTTTTAATCTCCTTGCCCAAAATGTGCAGTGATGTGGTGGAAAATGTTTCGCCTTGTCTGTTTAAGCATATTTTATTAATTTCTCATTTTAGACAGATTTGTGTCTAGTCCTAGAAGAGCTGGATTGCCTTCATCATTTCTTCTGTTCAGTTTAGTTACTCTACATTCAAAATTTTTCAGAGTCTCTTCTAACTTCCATTTTGGTCTTTTCTTTCTTTCCTGTCTTTTTAATGACCTTTTGCTTTCTTCATGTATGATGTCCTTTATGTCATTCCACAATTCATCTGGTCTTCAGTCATTAGTGTTCAATGCATCAAATCTATTCTTGAGATGGTCTCTAAATTCAGATGTGATATACTCAAGGTCATACTTTGGCTCTAGTGGACTTGTTCTAATTTTCTTCATCTTCAACTTGCTTGCATATAAGCAACTGATGATCTGTTGTGCGGTTGGCCCCTGGCCTTGTTCTGACTGATGATATTGAACTTTTACATCGTCTCTTTCCCCAGATACAGTCGATTCCTGTGTATTCCATCCGGCGAGGTCCATGTGTATAGTCGTCGTTTATGTTGTTGAAAAACGATATTTGCAAAAAAGAAGTCCTTGGTCTTGCAAAATTCTGTCATGCGATCTCTGGCATCGTTTCTATCACCAACGCCTTGTTTTCAAACTACAGATACTTCGTGTCTGACCTTCGCATTCCAGTCACCAGTAATTATCAATGCATCTTGATTGCATGTTTGATCGATTTTAGACTGCAGAAGTTGGTAAAAAACTTCAGTTTCTTCATCTTTGGCCTTAGTTATTGGTGCAGTTTTAGAAGGGCTGCTCGAAAAAACAAGGTTAAGAATTATAATGACATGTGCAAAGACCTGGAGATAGAAAACCAAAGGGGAAGAACACACTCAGCATTTCTCAAGCTGAAACAACTGAAGAAAAAGATCAAGCTTTGAGTTACATTACTGAAGTATTTCATGGGTAAAATACTGAAAGTCACAGGAAGCATCAAAAGATGATCGAAGGAATACACAGTCACTGTACCAAAAAGAATTGGTCCACTGTCAAGCATTTCAGGAGGTAGCATATGATCAAGAACCAATGGTACTGAAGGAAGAAGTCCAAACAGCAAGGAAGACATTGGCACAAAACAAGGCTCCAGGAATTCATAGAGTACAATTGAGATGTTTCAACAAATGGATACAGCACTAGAGATGCTCACTTGTGTATGCTAAGAAATTTGGAAGTCAATCTCCTAGCCAACAAACTGGAAGAGATCCATATTTGAGCCCATTCCAAAGAAAGGCAATACAATGAAACGCAGAATTTATTGAACAATATCACTAATATCACACACAAGTAAAATTTTACTGAAGATCATTCAGAAGTGGTTACTGCAGTATATTTGACAGAGAACTGCCAGAAGTACAAGAAAGATTCAGAAGAGGATGTGGAATGCGGGATATCATTGCTGCTATCAGATGGATCTTGGCTGAAAGCAGAGAATATCAGAAAGATGTTTACTTGTGTTTTATTGACAATGCAAAGGCATTTGACAGTGCATATAATAACAAATTATGGACAACATTGCAAAGAATGGGAATTCCAGAACACTTTATTGTGCTCATGAGGAACCTGTACATAGACAAGAGGCAGTTGTTCGAACAGAACAAGGGGATACTGTGTGGTTTAAAGTCAAGAAAGGTGTGCATAAGGGCTGTCTTCTTTCACCACCCTTAGTCAATCTGTATTCTGAGCAAATAATTCAAGAAGTTGGAATATATGAAGAAAAACATGACATCACGATTGGAGGATGACTCATTAACAACCTGTGATATGCAGATGACACAACCTTGCTTGCTGACAGTGAAGAGGACTTGAAACACTTATTGATAAAGATCAAAGACTACAGCCTTCAGTATGGATTGCATTTCAACATACAGAAAACAAAAATCCCCACAACTGGGCCCGTAAACAACATCATGATAAACAGAAAATACTGAAGTTGCCAAGGATTTCATTTTGCTTGGATCCACAATCAATGTCCATGGAAGCAGCAGTCAAGAAATCAAATATTGGCAAATGTGCTGCAAAAAACTTCTTTAAAGTGTTAAAAAGCAACGATGTCACTTTAAGGACAAAGGTGCACCTGACTCAAGCCATGGTATTTTCAGTCACCTCATATGCATGTGAAAGCTGGACAATGAATAAGGAAAACAGAAGAAGAATTGATGCCTTTGAATTATGGTATTGGTGAAGAATATTGAATATACCATGGAATTTCAGAAGAATGAACAAATGTGTCTTGAAGGAAGTACAGCCAGAATGCTGTTTGGAAATAAGGATGGTGAAACTTCTTCTCACATACTTTGGACATGTTATCAGGAAGGACAAGTCCCTAGAGAAGGACATCATGCTTGGTAAAGTAGAGGGTCAGTGAAAAAGAGGAAAACCCTCAGCAAGATGGATTGACACAGTGGCTACAACAATGGGTTCAAGCATAACAACCATTATGAGGTTGGTGCTGGACTGGGCAGTATTTCGTTCTGTTGTACGTGGGATCTCTATGGGTCGGAACCGACTTTATGACGCCTAACAAAAGTCTGCCTGCAGTGGCCATTTTGTGGACAATGATGCATCCAGAGCATTATGAAAGTGAGAAAGGTGCATACAAGCTTTCTAGGTTTCTTCAGCCTTAACCCTGCACTAGGAACCAAGTTCTTTTCCATTCTAATCTGTCCACCCTCCATCTGCTCTTTTAGTGCAACATTCATATCAGATCACAACTCTGTTTCCTTAGTGGTCTCTTAGTTTTTTACATTAGTTTTACAGATCCACAAGACTATCTGATTTTCATAACCAAAAGATAGCATTTACCCATTTATTTAGTCCTTTCAAGAATTGTCAGAAAGTCATAAGGACAGATTTGACACAGAATATACTTATATGTTTTAAAAACTGCATTTTCGGGAAGCCAAATGTTGCTTGGCTCAAATTTATAACAATGAACTCATTAAGCATTTTAACTGAGAAGAGTGAAATTATTTCTGTATGTACAATGAAATTTGTGGCCATATAAATAAAACACATAAGGTCTGCACTTGTAACATTTAAATAATTTTTTCTTGTTTTATGTTTGAATCCAATGCAGATAATGTCATTTACATAAAATCAACTTTAGGTACAAAGCAAACTGCAAGAAATCTCTTAGTAAACTTTTAAACTCAATGGCTCAATGACAGTAGTGGTAGCTTTTGCAATTATTTTAGGCTCTTTGTTTCTTGAGGCAACTGTAAAATCTACAGCTATGTACTTACATATCATAAAAATTGCACTTGAGTTAATTGGTGCACTGGCTGACAGATTCAGTGAAGAGGCCAAGCCCTGAGCCATCCAGTTATCGCTTAAACTGCTCTGATCTAACTGTGTTGGTTAGGTTCATTGAGAAGGCTACGCTTCCCCAAGGCTTATGTAAGGCACAAATTGAGGACTTTGGTTTCTAGGGATGTCAACTTGACACTTCTCATAAGCATCAAACACTCAGAAATTACAAAAATAAAAAGGCATGGTCTACATGAGGATATTTTATAAATATCAGGTAATGATGTTATTTGACTCAGAAATATGTAGCAAATAAACTTTCTGGTAATTAGATGGAGAAAAAGCCATGGATGATATAAAATTCATCTATCTTTAAGTTAAAAAAATTTTATAAAATGCGTTGTAGCCTAATATTTTAATGTTCAAGAAATTTGGCTCTTTTTCCTCAATTGACCTCAATGTCCTTCTCATCCACTGAGTGGAAATAAACTTTGAATTCATTTAAAAAAGTTGTTTACTTTGAGTAGTTTTTAAAACAAGGATTCCTGGTGTGTCTATTTAGGAGCACTTTTCAAAGGAAAACAAATGCCTTTGGAGAATTACTCTTAAACCTGAATGCTTTCCCTTTAGGAGAGCATAAAGAGAACCAATGAACAGTGACTCTTTCATTTGTTTTCAAAGTCATCTGTAGTAAATAAAACAGAATATTTCTCAAAGTGTATTTAGGATATTAAACATTAAAAAAAATATAAACAGCTTATGATTAAATAGATCATTCTATGTAAGCCTAAACATGCCAATTTTTCAAGTAAAATAGTTCTAAGAAACAATATACATATTTCAATTTCAGGGCTTTGACCATTGGACATAAAAAGTTATTTAATATCTTGTCTTATTACCTGTACGTAGAAGAATAGTAAGCCATTGAACATGGCCTTAAATGAATTATAATGCTACATAAAATGCTGTTACAGAATAACATTACTCACTTCCTGATATATGACATTGATTCAAACTTATCTATGGCTTCGTAGGGACACTGGAATTTTCAGCTTTCCTGGGAGATTTTAATCTGTCACATTTGGTAATCAGGGGTGGATTTACAGTGAAACTAATGAAGCTTAAGCTTCAACACACTTCACTCTCAAGCACTCTGTCTAAGAATTTAGATGGGCCCTAGCAATGTGTTCTCATGGTCACATGTTTGGTTAATTTTGCAAAAGTAAGATACTTTTAATGCATTCAGTTAGGACCATTGTCTATTTCCACTTTAGCTTCTACTCTGCCATCCTTCCCGTCATGTTGGGTGATATTGAAGTACCTCAGAAACTTATGGAATCTGGTTAAAAGGAAGTTGATTTGAGGATACATTGTATAATTTTGTATTATTTTATTAAAGAGTATCTCTCTTAGTTACCTGGCTGCTGTAACAGAAATACCACAAGTCAGTGGCTTTACAAACAGAAATTTATTTTCTCACAGTTTAGGAGGATAGAAGTCTGAAATCAGGGTGTTGGCTCTAGGGAATTGCTTTATCGCTCTGTCAGCTCTGGAGTAAGGTCTTTGTCTCTTCAGCTTCTATTCCTTGTCTCCTTGGAGATCTCCATGTGGCATGGCATCTATTTTCCCCATCTCTGCTTCTTTGCTTCTCTGGCCTAATTTGCTTTTTTTATACCTCAAAGGTGATTGGCTTAAAACATACCCTACACTCTTATGGCTTCTTAACAAAGAAAACCCATTCCCAAATGGAATTACATCCGTAGGTAAAGGGGTTAGGATTTACAACACATATTTGGTGGTGGGGGCAAGATTCAATTCATAACAATTCCACCATTTGGCTCCCAAAAATTCATGTCCTTTCCACATGAAAAACAAATTCACTCCATCACATCTTCCCAAAATTCTTAAATCAACTCCCAGTTCAAAACTTACCTTCTGAATCATCTATATCAAATATGGCTGAGACTTTAAGCATATTTCATCCTGAGGCAAAATTCCTCTTTATCTGTAAACCTGTGAAATCTAGAATACAAGTTATCTGCTTCCAAAGTACATGGTGGAACAGGTACAAGGTAGACATTTCCATTACAAGTGGGAGGAATTGGAGGGAAAGAAGGGATAATGGGCACCAAATAAGTCTAAAATCCAGCAGAAAAAATTACATTAACTCTCAAGCATTGAAAATAATCCTCTGTTCTTGAAGACCATCTAGGCAATGGTCCTGCCCTCCAGACTCTGGATGTTGACCACGCTCTCTGGATTCTGGGTGGAGGCCCCTCTGTCAAGGGCTTCAACCCCACACTCCAGGCCCACTGGGATGGCAACTCTATTCCCTTGGCTTTTGGCAGCCCCATTATCCTAGTCCATCTGAGTGGCAACCCTAACCCCCCAGCCCCAGCAGTCTTCTTTCTCTTGCTCCTGGGGCATGGAACCCCACCCCCTCAGCCTTGGGAAGTGGCTAAACTTAATGGCAGCCCTACCTTCTAGAACCAATAGGTACATATCTGACTCTTTGAAACCCGTGAGGCTGTGACTTCACCCTTTGAAACCTAGGAGGCTGTGGCTCCACCCTTTGAGACCTAGGAGAGGTTGACTCTACCCTTTGAAATCTAGTCATCCTTGCTTCCTGTGTGCCTTCCAAGAAAGAGGGACGTATGATAAGGGCTCAGGGGTGTCTAACATAACCCCTGGATGGGAAGGGCTTCCAGCCCCCATGAGTGACTAGAACCTATCTTAGGCAAGCTATCATGAACTGTTTGTCTCTTTGCTTCTTTGGGGCCATATGGTCTTTTATCACAGCCCTGGTGACACAGTGGTTAAGGCTCAGCCGAGATACTCCAAAGATGGCATTTTTCTTTTTTTAGAGGACAATGAATGTAGCTCCTTTGGTCTGTTTCCTGCCTGTAGAATTCCAAGAGGCAGACAGTTTTTCTTCCTTTTTTCCTATCTCTATCCCCTTCAGTCTAATGCTTTCAAGATCCAATTATTTTCTGTTTTGAATTTTTTTGTTGATACCATGTGTTATTAATTAATGGAAACATATTGAATCATTGAGTGTTGTTGAATTTTTGATAAGCAGTATGGATTTTTTTTCATGCCCTCTCCCACAAGCCTACCCATAGAGTCCAGAAGGACATACTTTGTATCAATAATTCTACTCCAAGATTCTCCCCTCCCTGAGTCCACTGGAAGCCCTGGTGGTGTAGTGTTTAAGTGCTATGGCTGTTAACCCAAAGGTTGGCAGTTCAAATCCACCAGGTGCTCCTTGGAAACTCTATGAGGCATCTATGAGGATAAACATCTGATACCATGGGAATTTTCACTTGGAGTAAATTAGATTTGGGGAACAGGGATTCTGGTCAGTTTATGCTGGGTCTCTAAAATGAGTAGTGAAGTAGAAGTAAAGCTAGGAAAGTAATTTTTTCACTATATGCAAAGAAAAATAGAGTGAAATGAATTGCAGGGAAGACTGAAGCAGAGATGGTAAATGAAGCAGAGATGAAAGACCAAAAAACAAACCAAGCCAGTTGCGATCGAGTTGATTCCAACTTATAGCGATCCTATGGGACAGAGTAGAATTGCCCCATGGAGTTTCTGGGAAGTGGCTGGTGGAGTCAAACTGCCAATGTTTTGGTTAGCAGCTGAGCTCTTAACGACTGTGCCACCAGGGCTGTGATAAAAGACCATATGGCCCCAAAGAAGCAAAGAGACAAACAGTTCATGATAGCTTGCCTAAGATAGGTTCTAGTCACTCATGGGGGCTGGAAGCCCTTCCCATCCAGGGGTTATGTTAGACACCCCTGAGCCCTTATCATACATCCCTCTTTCTTGGTTAGACTTAAGTGTGTTTCTTTTTCTCATAATGAAAAAATGCGCACAAAGCTGACATACACTGGGTTTCCATTACAATCTCTATTCTCTTGCTTCCATACTTCACTGATTGCCTTTGCTTGTAACCTCTCCCTGGAATACTCTCTGTGACGGTTGAATTGATGTGCCAACTTGGCTAGGCTAAGGTGCCCAGTTATTTGGTCAAACACTAATCTAGGCATTGCCATGAAGCTATTTGGTAGTGTGATTAACATTTACAATTAGTTGACTTTAAGGGAGATTGCTCTCAATAAAATAATGTGGGTTGACCTTATCCAATTAGTTGAAAGCTGTAAGAGCAAAAACTGAGGTTTCTCAGAGAAGATGGAGTTGTGCTTCAAGACTGCAGCATCAACTCTTGCCTGAGTTTCCAGCCTGTCAGTCTACCCTATGGATTTTAGTCTTGTCAGCTCTCACAACCACGTGAACCGATGCCTTAAAATAAATCTCTTTATTCTGTTTCTCTGGGAAACCCTGACTGATATACTCTCCCTCTCTTCAGCCACTATCCTTACATATTCCATATTACAGCCTTAATTGATATTTGTTAAGGAAGGAAAGAAAAGGGAGGGAAGGAAAAAGAGAAGAGAAAAAAGAAAGAAGACAAAAAAAGAAGATGAGACTAAATGAAGTGGTTCAGTAACCTGCAACGATCGAATAAATAAAAGGCAGAGCTGAGGTTTGTATACCACTCTATACATACAGTACAGCACATAGAAGATAATTCATAAATGTTAGCTGAACTTTATACTATTTGCCTGTTCTTGGTAAATGTGGTGGCTCTGTGTAAGAATCATCTAACTTTTATTCATCAATATATTCATTTATTGTAAATGTACTTTTGTGCTAGACACTGAAAGAGAAGTGCAGGAGAATATGGGAGTATATTATAGCAAAGAGAATAGCAATTACTCATTAAGGATAACATGTACGTGTTTAAGTCATATTGTGTAATCAAGGCTTTTATTTGATAATTAAAGGAGAAATGTGAGTTACTTCCTGGGAGGACTTCTAAGTTCTGCAATACACAATTCCATTTGCATATTCTTTCTACATATGCTAAAAAGAAAAGACTATGTCTTACTTTCCTGAGGCTGCCATGACAAAATACCACAAAACATGTGGCTTTAAAGAACAGAAATTTATTGTCTCATAGTTTTGGAGGTTCTAAGTCCAAATCAGGCTCTTGGTTCTAGGGGAAGGTCTTACTTTGTCAGTAGCCCTGGGTGTTCCTTGCCACTCCTTGGCTTGTAGAAAGATCCTTACCTGGTCTCTTCCCACAGTGTGTGTGTCTCTTTCTCTATTGTGTTCTTGCCTTTTTTATAAGATACTACTCAGAAGGGATGCTGGTGCAGTGGTTAAGAGATCGGCTGCTAACCATAAAGGTTGGCAATTCGAATCCACCAGCTGTTCCTTGGAAACCCTATGGGGAAGTTCTAATGTGCCCTGTAAGGTCGCTATGAGCTGAAATAAACTCGATGGCAACAGGTTTTTTTTTTTTTTTTTTTTTTTTTTTTTTTTTTTGTGCCTCAATTGTTAAACGCTTGGTTGCCAACTAAAAAGTTGGTAGTTTGACCCCACAAGCAGCTCTGTGGGGGCAAAGACCTGAAGATCTGCTTCCATAAATATTACATCCTGGGAAATCCCATAGGGCAGTTCTACTCTGTCTTATAGAGTTGCTATGTGCTGGAACCTCCATGTGTCTGTCAGTTTGTCGTACTGTGGGGGTTTGGTGTTGCTGTGATGCTGAAAGCTATGCCACTGGTATTCAAATACCAGCTGGGTCACCCATGGTGAACACGTTTCAGCTGAGCTTCCAGACTAAGACAGACTAGGAAGAAGGAACTGGCAGTCTACTTCTGAAAAGAATTATCCAGTGAAAACCTTATGAATAGCAGCAGAACATTGTCTGATATAGTGCCAGAAGATGAGCCCTTCAGGTTGGATGGAACTCAAAATATGACTGGGGAAGAGCTGCCTCCTCAAAGTAGAGCTGACCTTAATGATTTGGATGGAGTCAAGTTTTCAGGACCTCCAGTTGCTGATGTGGCATGATTCGAAATGAGAAGAAACCACTGCAAACATCCATTAATAATTGGAACATGGAGTGTATGAAGTATGAATCTAGGAAAACTGGAAATCATCAGAAATGAAATGGAACACATAAACATCAATATCCTAGGCATTAGTGAGCTGAAATGGACTGGTATTGGCCATCTTGAATCGAAAAATCCTATGGTCTACTATACCAGGAATGACAACTAGAAGAGGAATGGTGTTGCATTCATCTTCAAAAAGAACATTTCAGGATCTATCCTGAAGTACAAACCTGTCAGTGATAGGATCATATCCATACACCTACAAAGAAGAACAGTTAATATGACTATTATTCAAATTTACACACCAACCACTAAGGCCAAAGATGAAGAAACTGAAGACTTCTACGAACTTCTGCAGTCTGAAATTGACAGAACATGCAATCAGGATACATTGATAATTACTGGTGATTGGAATGAAAAAGTTGGAAACAAAGAAGGATTGGTAGTTGGAAAATATGGCCTTGGTAATAGAAATGATGCCAGAGATCACATGATAGAATTTTGCAAGACCAGTGACTTATTCATTGCAAGCGTTTTTTTGTCAACAAAATAAATGACTACTATACCTATGGACTTTGCTGGATGTAATACACAGGAATCGACTACATCTGTGGAAAGAGACCATGGAAAAACACAATATAATCAGTCAGAACAAGGCCAGAACTGACTGTAGAACAGATCATCAATTGTTCTTATGAAAGTTCAAGTTGAAAGTGAAGAAAATTAGAACAAGTCCAAGAGAACCAAAGTATGAAGCTGAATATATCCCATCTGAATTTAGAGACCATCTCAAGAATAAATTTGATTCATTGAACACTAATGATGGAAGACCAGACAAGTTGTGGAATGACATCAAGGACATCATACATGAAGAAAGCAAGAGGTCATTAAAAAGACAGGAAAGAAAGAAAAGACCAAAATGGATGTCATAGGAGGCTCTGATACTTGCTCTTAAACCTTGAGTAGCTAAAGCAAATTGAAGAAAAGATGAAGTAAAAGAGCTGAAGAGAAGATTTCAAAGGGTGGCTCCAGAGGACAAAGTAAAGTATTATAATGACATGTGCACAGACCTGGAGATAGAAATCCAAAATGGAAGAACACACTCAACACTTCTCAAGCTGAAAGAACTGAAGAAAAAATTCAAACCTTGAGTTACAATATTGAAGGAAAATATTAAATGGCACAGGAAGCATCAAAAGAAGATGAAAAGAATACACAGAGTTACTATACCAAAAGGAATTGGTCAATATTCATCCAAGTCAGGATGTAGCATATGGTCAGGAACCAATGGTACTGAAGGAAGAAGCCCAAGCTTCACTGAAGGCATTGGCAAAAAACAAGGCTCCAGGAATTGACAGAATACCAATTGAGATGTTTCAACAAATGGATGCAGTGCTGGAAGTGCGCACTGTTTTATGCCAAGAAATTTGGAAAACAGCTACCTGGTCAACAGACTGGAAGAGATCCATATTTATTCCTATTCCCAAGAAAAGTGATCCAACTGAATGTGGAAATTGTGGAATAATATTAGTAATATTACATGCAAGATAATTTTGCTGAAAATTATTCAAAAGTAGCTGCAGCAGTACATTGACAGGGAACTGCCACAAATTCAAAGTTGGTTCAGAAGAGGACATGGAAAGACGGATATCATTGTTGATGTCAGATGGATCCTGGATGAAAGCAGACAATACCATAAAGATGTTTTCCTGTGTTTTATTGACTGTGCAAAGGCATTTGACTGTGTGGCTCATAACAAATTATGAATAACATTGCAAAGAATGGGAATTCCAGAACACTTAACTGTGCTCATGAAAAACCTGTACATAGATCAAGAGGTAGTTGTTGGAACAGAACAAGGAGATACTATGTGTTTTAAAGTCAGGAAAGATGCGCATGAGGGTTGTATCCTCTCACCATACATATTCAATCTGTATGCTGAGAAAATAATTTGAGAAACTGGATTGTATGAAGAAGAACATGGCACCAGGGATGGAGGAAGACTTATTAACAATCTGCCTTATGCAGATGACACACTTTGATTGCTGAAAGTGAAGAGGACTTGAAGCACTTACTGACGAAGATCAAAGACTACAGCTTTCACTATGGATTACATCTCAACATAAAGAAAACGAAAATCCTCACAACTGGTCCAATAAGCAACATCATGATAAACAGAGAAAAGATTGAAGTTGTCAAGGATTTCATTTTACTTGTATCTACTATCAACACCCATGGAGGCAGTAGTCAAGAAATCAAAAGATGCCTTGCATTAGACAAATGTGCTGCAAACAGAGGCCTACTCTAGAATGACCTCTTTAAAGTGTTAACAAGCAAAGAAGCCACCTTAAATACTAAGGTGCACCTGACCCAAGCCATGGTGTTTTCAATTACCTCATATACATGTGAAAGCTGGATGGTGAATAAGGAAGACTGAAGAAGAATTGACTCCTTTGAATTGTGGCATTGGTGAAGAATATTAAAAATACCATGGACCGCCAAAAGAACAAACAAATCTGTCTTGAAAGAATTACAGCAGAATGCTCCTTAGAAGCAAGGATGGTGAGGCTTTGTCTCACATACTTTGGACATATCATCGGGAGGGATCAGTCCCTGGAGAAGGACATCATGCTTGGTAAAGTAGAAGGTCAGCGAAAAAGAGGAAGGCTCTCAACGAGATGTATTGACACAGTGGCAGCAACAATGGGCCCAAGCGTAACAATGATTGTGAGGCTAGCGCAGGACCAGGCAGTCTTTCATTCTGTTTTTCATAGGGTTGCTATGAGTCGGAACCGACTGGATGGCACCTAACAACAACAACCTGAGCTGGAATTGACTTGACAGCATACACAAACAACAGAGGTGATTAGGTTTAGGATTCAGAGGCCTACTCTGGTATGACCTCATTAAAGCAACAAAAGTAAAACCTATTTCCAAACAAGGATGCATTCACAGATATAGTGGTTAGGACTTCAATGTATCTTTTTGGGGACATTTTTCAATTCATAACAGCTACCAAACAAGGCATTCTAACTAGGTCATCTATACAGGTTATTGGTTTTGTCAATGCAGAAAAATAAGCTCTAAAGAACATGGAACTGGATATGCATTCCCAATTATAGTAGGAACAATCAGCAATTCGATACAAAAGAATATATTAATTTTGATGTATAATTCTTAATAAAGCATCAGGGAGTTATGTGAGATCTGCAAGTGTTAAAAATAAAAGTAACAACACACTAAAACTCTATTATATTTTTCAGTCCTCTGCTTGTTTTGTTACGTAGTCTATACCCAGTCCTCAAAAGACTTCTAGTTATTTATTAGAGTTCTCTAGAAACAGACTCTGAAATGGAGATTTGAGTGCATGAGGTTTATTGCGGGGAGCTCCAGGAAAACTTCCCTGTGGGGGCATGAGGGAACCAGGATTCAGTAGAGGGAGAATTTGAACTGCAATTTGTTTTAACAGAAACATCAATTAATTCCACAGGGAGCTTTGAATCTGGAATGGACATGTAAATCAGTACTGTGTACCACAGGAGGTATGTGGGATATTGATTTGGAGATTAATAAGGACCAGGCCTTTGTGCATCCTGCATTATTGGACAAAAGTTCGCAGACAGAGTGGGCCTAACCTGGGACAAGGCAACAGACTTCCACAGAGAACAATTCCCAGAGAAGACACCGTCAGCACTTTCAGCAGCTTGTGAAATGAGTTCCTGAGTCCAGAAGGAGAGCCCGGGCAGCACAAAACAGCATCCTCAGTAGATAGTTCTTGGCTATAAAGTTACTCTGTTAAAGCAAATGTTAAGAGTCTACCTAAAGAATGGTGCTTTTGTGCTTTCGCCTTTAGGAAATAACTGTCTAAACAGAGACATGTTTTCTAACACAAAGGGAAATAAAGAATGGGTAATTAGAGTAAAATCTTTATTTTTTTCCCCACTGGAGATAACTAAATAATTTGAAGTATAATTATCTGGATAATTGTATTCCCTTTTTTCTTCTTTCAGCTGATTAATTGGGGCTCTCATTAAAGTACCAGAAAATGCCATTTTATAATATGCGGATATCGGTATGTGTATTTTTGAAGCACTGTAAAATGTTTTCTGCATGTTGAAGTTTTAGAGAGACAGTAGCTTTTCCTTATTATGGCTTTTTCTCTCTTCTTCCTTTTTTGTTATCAAGACCTTTTACGTTGTCCATTACCTCCGAACCAATGGACACCAATCCTAATGAACCAGTCAATGCAACAACATTGTACCTGAATTAGCAAGTATTTGTTTTTAATCCATTTAAATTAGATAAATTTGCCTAATAACTTGATTTATAACTAACTAGTCAGGATTGTGTTACAACAGTATCTAAGTCACTGCAAATGAGAGGATCTTTTTCCTGCCAAAGGTCTTCTCACTGTCACTGTCGATTAGCTGTCTCTAAACTACAGAACTCGGGAGACAACCGTGATGTCTAAGAAAGTAAATCCCAGTGTGAGGATAATTTGCCACATAACTTTCCTTATCAAATTGCATTTGATAATTATAATTGTCTATGACACTCCTAAATGTATATTTTAATTTAAAATATAAGAAGAAAAATCAAAGTCATTAATTAGAAACATCTACTATCTATCAATCTGTCTATATTTATCATCTATCTCTAACTATCCATCGATCTATCGATCGATCTATCTTGGAGCCCTGGTGGCACAGTGGTTAAGAGCTCAGCTGCTAACCAAAAGGTCAGCAGCTTGAATCTATCAGCCGCTCCTTGGAACTCCTACGGGGCAATTCTACTCTGTCCTATAGGGTCACTATGAGTCGAAATGACTTGATGGCTTGATGGTTTTTTTCAAATCTCTCTGTCTATCTATCTATCTGTCTATCTATCTGTCTTTCTATCAGGATGAGTGATTACTTCTCCTAGTAATTCAAAATTTTAATAACGGCCTCATTTTCTCTAACTGAATGGCTTATATCTTGACTACAAAAACATAAAATGTACTGATTTTTCATTATATGCAAGGATGTAATGTATACTGCACAGACGGATTTTAGATTTTTGTTTGCCAGAGGAGTTTCATTAAGGATCAAATACAAAGAAACTTTCAGTTAAACATGAACCCATTTTTCATTTTGCATCTTGGCAAAAATTAACAACCAACATAATTTTTTTTGGAAGAAGTCTCCTTAATTAACATTTGTTTGTCCTAAAATTTTGTCACATTTTATAACAAATTGCATCTTAAAGCCAGGGGCATGTTTAGAAATATGTGCTTGGGGAAAAAATACGGCACCTTTATCATCCTTAGATTTCAGAACCTTATGGAGTGCCTGGATATCAGTAGACATTTATTGAAGGTGGGAAAAAAAAATAGCTAAGTGATAGCAAAGGCCAACTAATTGAGTGTCTGTGTACCAAGTTAATTATAGTGTTTATAAGGTTATACTAACTCTTGAAAAACCATACATGGAAGTAACTTATTTTATTGTCTATGTGTATGTAAAATAATGCTTGTTTATATAATTTGCTGTATAAAAATGTGACTATTTACTTGCATAAATAGTATTAAATGTAGAAGGGTATGCCTATTATTAAAATGTTCTGTAGGAAATAAATTACCTTACAAACTTAAATTTCTAGCTACATTACTTGGCATATGTTTCTGGCATCTTTAAGCGTACTGATAACTAGCATGGCTGTTTGAATCTTGGAACAGCGCTCTAAAAATAGTTGACATTTTGCTGTTCCTATAGTAACCAAGAAAATGGCTTCATACTCTAGCACTGCTCCCACAGAGCTTAATGTTCTCTTTAGATTGCCTATACACTATACTGCTATATTATTGTAGTAAAAACTACCATTTCTCCTTTCTTCGTGTTTTTGATGTGTCTTCTAACAATCTGATCACTAGTGTAATAATCTGAGAGGTTGCCTGACACGGTTAAAACGTTCCAGTTATTTTTCAAGAGACTGTGTTTTATCACAAATAGTCCTAAAACCGGGCTAGTTTTTTACATGGTGTGATTTGAACTATATTGGAAGGTTCTTCTGCCCCCAAATGTCTTCTTCACCTGCCTCGATGCCTAATATTTTCTAGTAGGAAATTATTCTTTTGGATTAAATAATTATCCTCCTTTTTTAATAAACCAACCGTATCTGACTGTTTGGGGATTCCTGTTATGCACTCGCATTGTTTCGGGAGTATTTCTTTGTAGCATTCACACCAATTCCAGTATACATTTTCTCCCACTGAATAATAAACTTCATCAAAGCAGGGGAATTGTGTCTTATTCCCTAAGGAATCTTCAGTGTTATGGATAGAGCAGACACCTAGCGAAAGTTTTGCTGGATGATTTAGATGAATAAAAATGTGTTTACCCGAGGGGTGAAAAATTAATTTTCAACATGTCATTTACAGCTTATGGTTAATTAAGTTCTAAAAGATATCTCTTTATCCCCTGACTCACTGGGAATAGTACACCAGTTGGTGGGTATTGCAGGTAGGGTAGTGGCTCCACAGAGATGTCCATGTCCTAATTCCCAGAACTTATGTGTATGGTAGGTTACATGGCAAAGCGGAATTAAACTGGCAGATGAATTTAAGGTGCTAATCAGCTGACATTAAATCAAAGATATTGTCTTGTATTATTTGGAGGACCAATTATCATCATAAAGGTCCTAAAAAGTGGAAGTGAGAGACAGGAGAGAGAAAGAGAAAAATGGTAGTGTTAAAACAATTTAACGCAAAGTTTCAGGTTTTCAAGATGGAGAAAGGGGGCTATGAGTTTGCAATTACCATTACCCAAAGAATTTGATCTTTGTCTTTGGTTCCTAAGAGATAACCTCTAAAACCTTGGGCTTTCCCCAGTGACTAGAGTCTTTGTTACCCAGGAGGGCTCCAGACCATACCTGAGGGTTTATGCTAATGTGGTAACTCTTAGAGGCTGGCCAAGCCAAAAAGACCCACAATGTGATGCCAGTCCAAATCAGGAGAGGGGAGGTGGTAACCCAAAAAACCCAACCCTTTGCCGTCAAGTCAATTCCAACTCATAGTGACCTTGTAGGACAGAAGTAGAACTTCCCCATATGGTTTCCAAGGAGCACTTGGCGGATTTGAACTGCCGACCTTTTGGTTAGCAGCTGTAGCTCTTAACTACTAAACTACCAGGGTTCAATCACACGGGTAGTAATTAAGTCAATCATGCCTATGTAATGAGGCCCCAGTAAAGACTCTGGACACTAAAGCTCAGAGAGCTTTCTAGTTGGTAACAGACATTAATGCATGGGTGGGTAATACGTACTGTTGGAACATGGAAATTCTGTGTGGGGAACCCTCCCAGATCTCGCCTTACGTGTCTCTTCATTTGTACACTTCTTTCTATGGTAAAGTTGTAATTGTAAATATAGCATGTTCCTGGGTTCTGTGAGGCATTTTAGTGAATTATCAAACCCAAGAGAATATTGTGGACCATGAGCGGGACAGAAGTGAGTTGGGCCTGGGAGAGGCCCACGCTTACAGCTGGGGCCCTGAGGTGTGGTGGAAAACCCCAAACTTATAGACAGCAGATGAGATGTGAGAGTGTATTGCAGACTCCCAAACTTGTGTCTGGTATCTGAGGTCTTGGTAGATTTGGTAATCTGGAGGACTGTGCTCTTCAACTTGTGAGATTTTATCTAGCTGTGGGTGGTTAGGGTTAGTGGAAGAAGTGGTACATGTGCAGATGTTGTCAGAAAGAATATTTAGAGTTGCAATTAGTGTGTTTCAGAAAAGACATACATAAAGAAAGATGCAATATAGTGGCAATAAGGCAAGGAAAGTAGGCTGTCCCTAGAAGATGGAAAAGGCGAGGAAACATATTCTCTTTATAGCCTCGAGAAGGAGCCTTGACTTTAGCCCAGTGAAACTGATTTCAGATTTCTGACCTCCAGAACCGTAAGAGAATATTGTTCTCAGCTACTATGTTTGTGGTAATTTGTTACAATAGCCACAGAAGATTAATACAGTAGGGAACAAAAAAGAAGAATTTTCAGTAACATGGAATTGTCCTAGAAATATAGGACTAGATAACTTTGTTTATTGAGATACTTTGATTAATTAAGGAATAACGTGGTAATTTGGGAAGATGAAACTGCCTCTAGAGAAGCCAATGTATGTTATGAAACAAAATGAAAGTAAATATATCTCTTAAAAATTTTCATTATTCTGTACTTAAAAATTTCTTTCTATTTATAGTATTTGTCTTTGGAAAAAAATATGTAGAATGATTTTTATTACTACACTTTAATGGTAAATAGATTAAATTATACGGAAACAATAATTGAGAAGTTACAACACCAGTATCATTTATTTATTTATTTATTTTAGCAGTGCCACTCAGTTCTTTTTTTTTTTAACATACATTATTATGAGACACCAACCGCTCACCCCATTCTGTGACAGCACACTCCTCCCCTCCGCCCCTGATTCCCCATGAACATTTAACCAGCTCCTAACTCTCTCTGCCTTCCCATCTCACCTCTGGACAGAAGCCGCCCCTTTGGTCTCTTGTATCTACTTGTCTAAGAGGCACATTTCCCACAAGTATCATTTTATGTCCCACAGTCCAGTCCAATCCCTGTCTGAAGAGTTGGCCTTGGAAATTGTTTTAGTTCTGGGGTGATGGAGAGACCAGGGGCTGTGCGTTCCAAGGTGCCTCCAGTCTTAGTCAGACCATTAAGTCTGGTCTTCTTACTAGAATTTGAGTTGTGCATCCCATCGTTCTACAGCTCCATCAGGGACCTTCTGTTGTGTTCCCTGTCAGCACATTCATTGGTGGTAGCCGGGGACCATCTACTCTTCTGAAGATCTCAGGCTGATGAAGTCTGTGGTTTATGTGGCCCATTCTGTCTCTTGGGCCAATACTTTCCTTGTGTCTTTGGTGTTCTTCATTCTCCTTTACTCCAAGTGGTTGGGTCCAATTGATGTATCTTAGATGGCCGCTTGCAAGCATTTAAGACCCCAGATGCCACTCACCAAGGTAGGATGCAGAACATTTTCTTAGTAAGCTTTGTTATGCCAATTGACATAGACGTCCCCTAAAAGCATGGTCCCCAGACCCCGCATCCTTGCTACTCTGTCTCTCAAAGTTTTTGATTGTACTGTGGAAACTTCTTAGCTTTGGTTTAGTCCAGTTGTGCTGGCTTCCCATGTAGTGTGTACTGTCCTTCCCTTCACCTGAGAAGATTCTTATCTACTATCTAGTTAGTGAATAACCCTCACCCTCCCTCCCCACCCCCATAACCATCAAAGAATGTTTTCTTCTGTGTTGAAACCTTTTCTTGAGTTCTTATAATAGTGGTCTTATACAGTATTTGTCCTGTGACTGACTAAATTAACTCAGCATAAAAAGTTCTAGCTTCCACCAAGTTATAAGATGTTTCACAGCTTCATCATTCTTCTTTATCGTTGTGTAATATTCCATTGTGTAGATATACCTTAGTTTGTTTATCCATTCGTCCATCGATGGGCATTTAGGTTGTTTCCATCTTTTGGCTATTGTGAACAGTGCTGCGATGAACATGGGTGTGCATATATCTATACGTGTGATGGCTCTTGTTTCTCTAGGATATATTCCAAGGAGCAGGATAGCTGGATCGTATGGTACTTCTATTTCTAGCTTTTTAAGGAAGCGCCGAATTGATTTCCAAAGTGGTTGTACCATTTTACATTCCCACCAACAGTGTATAAGTGTTCCAGTCTCTCTACAACCTCTCCAGCATTTGTTACTTTGTGTTTTTTGGATTAATGCTAGCCTTGTTGGGGTGAGATGATATCTCATTGTAGTTTTGATCTGCATTTCTCTGA
This sequence comes from Trichechus manatus latirostris, assembly GCF_000243295.1. NCBI lineage: Eukaryota > Metazoa > Chordata > Mammalia > Sirenia > Trichechidae > Trichechus > Trichechus manatus. The sequence goes on from NW_004444031.1 coordinate 5,637,736, forward strand.
CGGCTAATGATCGTAAGCATTTCTTCACGTGTCTGTTAGCTGCCTGAATATCTTCTTTGGTGTAGTGCCTGTTCATATCTTTTGCTCACTTTTTAATTGGGTTATTTGTCTTTT